>NC_043993.1:24821202-24888702 GCF_902150065.1 Myripristis murdjan
TCCTCTGGGGAAAAAAACCAAACAAAAAAAAAACAAAACAGACATTTCACTGCTCCCCTCAGTGGACACACAGCACTACTCCTCTGCAGTGTAATACTATATAGGTCATCTGCATTCTGAGTGCTGCTTCCCCCAGTTACTGTCTTTAAGCAGGAAGCATGAAGGACAAATGAGCTGACTATGACCTTTCTCAGATCATCAGATGCACACATGCGTCGATGTCTGCACATACAAATGTCACACATGTTCATGTGTGTATTTGTGTCTCTTTATGGAAGAGGATGGTAAAAGTTGTGAACACTGACTGCAGAGGACATTTTAGGACTCCAGTTAAACTTGTTAACTGAATGGGTGCATTTACTTGTAGGCCTATATACATTTTTATAGCTATAGGTTCAAATCCCAATTAAGGCCTTATTCAGGATAAGCATTCTGCGTGCTCGATTACTCTCTAATTTCAAGTATTTCACAAGCAGAACATCCCAGAATTTACACTGAAAGAGGACTTAGTCAGACTGTAAATAACAACTGTAATTCAAATCCAGTGTTAATTTTTCCACACATGCAAATTGTTGCATTATTCCATTTTATACATATTTTACACATATTCTGCATATTTCATTTTGATTTAGTTATGGCTGGACAGTATGGACAAAATCAAATATCACTATATTAATATTATGATGACAATGTGGGGATTACTGTTGGTTCTTTCACAAAATGCACAGTGATGAATAATTTATAATAATAATTTATTGATTAGTAATCATCAGTACTCCCTATATAGTACATAAGTGGGTAAGGTAAATAATAGAACAGCTAGAACAATCTGTTAAGTTCAGAAAATGTATAAATGTATTTGAATTTGGCCACAATTCAGTCGTTTTATTTATGGTCTTGTTGGCACATATTGCTGATTTGTGATTTTGATTTGAGCTTACAAGCTATTATATATTTGACAAATAGTCTGTTAACAGTTTTTGTTGACCAAATTTACACTAACGGGATGAGAATTATACATGATACTGTATCCCACCTAACATTAAACATCTAACATTAAACAGAAAATTTGAGTATTGCTAAAGTCTGAGAAATTATGTACTGTGTATTTAAACGCACACACATCTACTATATTTACATCCACACAACTAGATCTAAATGCAGTTACCGCAATCTTGCAATCAAGATTGCCAGAACACATCTAAATATGGCCTGGAGGGTTCAACAATGATGGAAACAAAATAGTAATTTTATGCATCTACATCTGTCACTGAATGCATCTTGGCAGGTGACAAAAGTTGTGCAGCCAAGTGAAACCAAGGTTTTTGCTGATATGTGAACAGCTGGAAATTCTTCTTAGCAGCAACTAATGAGTTTTCCCTCCACATGCAGTTTAGCTTTTGCACAGAATCTTCATAATGCTGATTGCTCAGTTGTGCAGTGTTCTGCTCCATCTAAGTTTGATTTAATTGGATAAGTGATAATTTATCTGGTGTGGAGAGTATCATAATGTGAATCATGTCACCAAGTCACTGTAACATGACATGGATTAACAGAAATCATCATCATCACCATTGCAATTTGCTGCTGCCACCTCTGAAATGGCAGTGCCTGTAACACACGCAGACAGAGAGATGCTCACATCAACACTTAACCCCCACACTCCTCATGTCCCACACGACACGACAGTTCAACAACTGCAAGTGTACACCAGCAGCAGCATGCAACACTTCTATTAGTGACCCACATTCCTGATCTGGACAGTCGCTGTGGAAATCTCCAGTCTAAACTATGTCATATTGCCACATATTAAAGTACTACATCTGCTTAAATAAAACAGTGAAACTCACCCTGCACAGAATGCACATGACTATTTTGCATTCCTTTTCTACCCCACAAGTATGTTGCAGATTCAGAGAGAGAGAGAGAGAGAGAGAGAGAGAGAGAGAGAGAGAGAGAGAGAACACTATGCTGCATTGCAGAGGCCCCAGCCAGGGCTGTTCCTCCTCTATAAGCTCTATATTTATTATGAATGTATGGAGGGGAAAACCTCCCAGTCTAGCGTTGAATGTGCATGCATGCATAAACTTGGCTTTGCTTGTTTGTTTGGAAACAGAGCATTACAAGTAGTTCCGAAACGGAGATAAATATTTACAGTGAATCCATCTGGTCATATTTGCTCCAATCTCATTACGCTTTTGAGCAAAAGTTTGGGAGTTTTTCTACTAATTGCCGCGAGCATTGTGATCCCTGACAGCTCTGGTTCCAGTGGCGTCTGTTCATATGCCACCTCGCTTCTTGCAAAATAATGTTACAGTATGGTGTGTAAAAGAGCCTGGTTATAGTTAGTTATATTGAGCTTGTGTTAAATTATTGAAATGGAAATGCAGATTTTTCAATTATTGTGAAGAGTAATTAGCACTGTATTCTATTAGGCTTATTTAAAATTACTTTCATTTTATTTTTCATTTTCACTCAACATAAAAATTGTTTCCCACTGAAGCTGCAATTACGTGCAAACTTACACATGGAAGCTTTTGCCCAACTAGATGTTTTTTGGCCGACTTTTGTCTTCTAAGTGGGAGATAATGAGTCTTAAAAATGAAAAGCGGGAGTAAGTTTCGCTGCAGTGTCTCTGTCTTGCTGCCTGCCCACCAGCCAGATAGATGACAACTTTGACAGGCACATTTTTACATTTTGCAGACACATTTTGTTAAATGACCATAAGCATCTGTGACAAAATGAATGCAGCAGAGAATTAGAACTCTTTAGTCATTTTTATCTTCAGATACAAAATAAGAAATGTCCTTGCTATGCAACTTTTATCCAGAGGGTCACAGAAAGAACTTGTTTTTCTTTGCCTTGCTTGACGCCATGATTAAGAGTCACACTATGAGCTTTCCCTTCTTTTGGTTCTGTATGATTTAGCTCTCCCTTGTGGCAGTAAATTAAATACTATGCTGGAAATGTGCTAGAAACATGCAATTCAGGCTGCTCAAAGAATAATTTTCAATCTTCACATTCAAAGAAAAAAAAAACTTTGAGACTTAGAGAGAACTGTGAGCAGAAATTTCAATCATACAATACCTGCTGAAGCTGAAGTGTGAAGTGTCACAGACATAATCCTAAAATGCATCACTGAAGGTCAGCTGTGCACCAGCATGGGAATGTCATAACAGATGCCAGGTCTCCATTGTCTGCAGTTAAAGGGAGTTTTATCAGTGTTTAATAGGCTTATCATTGTTTGACCTTGTTTGGCCATCGATTGAACATTAAGAATACTGCTTGAAAAATTATCAAACCATTATTTAAACCTGCATCCTAACTTGTGCTTCATGGAGACTTTTGTATACCTAAATATTTAAATCAATACCAAGTAGATAGGCCCAGCCATTTTTCTGTTTTTCACCTCTTTTCTCTCCACTCTTTCTGCCCACTCCTCCCCATACACTGTACAGTTGCATGGGGAAAAAAATCACATTTCTGCAAACCAAGACTCTATTGAAATGTCACTTTTTCAAGTTTGGTAATCTAGTATAAAAATGCCATGTTAAGAAGCAGGTGTGGTGGTGGAAGCACAGTCAACAGGACTTTGCTTCTACAAACTGGGGTTGGAGTCTTGTGTCAAGCAAGAGCCAAGTTTATTTATTGCTAACGTTAGCTAATGTTCACTTGCTAATATTAGCAAAAGTTAACTAACACCCTTTAATCTTAACCATGACCTTCTCCTAACCTTAACCAAGTAGTTTTTGTGGCTAACAAAGCAAACTAAAGTGGCTAAAGTGCTAACGTTAGCTAGTATGCAAGCATGCATGAATTTTAACAGTCACTACAAGATAATGTGGTATCCACCACATTGACTATAAGTTTAAATACTAACATACAATATATTTTTGGCTCAGAAACGATGGCATTTCAACATATTTGTTGACAAAAGTTAATTTGAAGGAGTTCTTTACCTTGTAATCCGTCAAGAGCCTTGTGAGAGTGAACTATATCTCAGTTCCATCCCCAAAGCAGATTTTATTCACCTTAACTTTTGATTTTGTACAACAAAACTACCGCAAACCCACAAGCAGCTCTCAACACCCTCTAATGGTCAGAAAATGCTTACAGTTGTAGCAAATAGCAGAAAAATGACTTTCTTTCTTTCTCTCTTTCTTTCTTTAACACAATTTACAATATCAAACAAAAATGTTGCCATACTTTACCAGCTATATTTTAAAACTGCACTTGCTAAGACTGGAATGTGGACCATGCACAAGGCAACACAATACAGCAAGTCAAATGATGGATGTAATTTAGATTTGAGTCTGTATGATTTGAATTTTACAAGTCTGCCAGACACTATTATGCAATTATGAGTTTTGACATAGTTTAATCACGGTTGATTCCATGTAGTCCCATTTCATTTGCTTATGTTTTGATGAATAGTAAATCAAGATGTAAATACTAAGGCATTGTTACTTTTAAACTACTGAGAGTGTTTCCTGCTTGGCTCCAGTATGTTTTACCAAACAGCACATTGGCATATATGTTCATTCTTATTATGGTGTTCCTTTCATTAAAGCTACATTAAGCAATACATAGATTTGTTTCCATAAAATGACTCCTTGCAATGTTAGAGTCATAACTGTAGGTCTCTTTCCGTCATACAACTTACAACATACCAAGGCTGTTATTTCTTAGTTTGAGCTTTTTAAATTTCTGTATCAGCCCAATGATAAACTTCTCCTCTGGCCTCCACTTTCTCCCCTTCGTCCCCAGAGTTTGTGCTCTTGACATCCTCCATTAGTCAGACAATTGCTTAGTGTAGCTTTAATATCATAGACAGTTTGTTTTTCCCAACAAAAAAAGTACAAGACATATACTGACAGAAGAAAATAGACTGCTAGCTGTCTATCTGTGAGCATGCAGTCATGTGCACATGTATATTCCTCTGCTGACGTGAAAGTGCTTTATTACAAATATCAATCAAAGGAGAAACGGGACATGAGGACCAACAGCCCTCTGCAACCTGCCCCTTCACTCTCTCTCCCAGGGCAATAACATTTACTGAACTCTTTGCACATTAACAAGATAGAGCCACATTGCTCAACCAGCTTCAGAACAACCTTTGGGACAAGTGCCAAAAGAATTGCACCATTTCTCAGCATTGATACGATTTGATGGAAAACAGATGACAACAGTGCAAAACCATCATCCCAGTTGCTGACCAAATGTTTGCTGTGTGGAACAACAGTGGAAGAGACAACAAACCGCCTACAGTTGGAACAATAAAGACATGCTGATCGTTAA
The DNA here is from genome assembly GCF_902150065.1 of Myripristis murdjan. Lineage (NCBI taxonomy): Eukaryota > Metazoa > Chordata > Actinopteri > Holocentriformes > Holocentridae > Myripristis > Myripristis murdjan. The sequence continues at coordinate 24,826,501 of NC_043993.1, forward strand.
TATGCTGTGTAAAAATTATTTACACAGCATGTAGCAATAAGTAATAGTTAGGACGTGAATGATCAAAAACCTAACTTGTTAAGATCATATTTTACTTTGGTTCAGTATACATTTCTTGTACTTACACATAAGCTCACAGGCATTTTCCATTTCACAGGATCTGATATACCGTTGCTATAGTGAGTGTCTAGCTTGGCTGTTAGAAGACAGGAAGGTGGGTGGAAACAGAGAGAAGCATATGGTTTATTTATGTAAGCACCTCTGAACACAGATGGTTTAGTGTTTTAGGTCCATGACACCTCCAGAATGCTAAGCTCTAGCAACCTCAGTACCACCCAAACACCCAAATGTCTTACTCTGCCTACACCACCCTGTTTCACCTATACTTAAGGTTAAGCCACATTAAGCCACCAAGCCAGTGGTCAGCCACTGGCCCTCACTGGACTGTCCTCATTCAATTTAGCATGTTGAATTGGCAGTGGAGGTGTTAGGGTCAATCGTGCCCATGAGAGAGCATTCTGATTGGCTGGTCAGCTTAAGTGAATCAGGGCCTGAGATGAGAAATGGAAATCAGGTTGTCTCCACTGTCTTGTGCTGAAGGAGCATGCAGGCTTGAGATGTGCTGCTTAGCTGTCTGCTTAACTGTTTTGCATGTTGTATGTTGAAGGAATAGCCACCCCTCTTGGATGAAACCTGAAAACCTGCTAGTTTTCATTCTAGCCACCTAATCAGGGTCTATTTTACACCTGGAACACCAGGTCCATGCATTTAATTGTCATGCAAATACAGTTAATTACTTGGTAGTCTTTGGATCACAAGTTCCTTAATTGCAAACCACTGTAATAATCCATATTTTAATTATGACATGGATGACTTCAATTAGTGTCCTCTTCTTTCAGCTCTAGCCACTGGATCATTGAGATTCGCTGATTCTCCATCATCAATTATTACAAAAAGTAGACTATAACTCAATATCATGACAAACAGAAATATATATTATCTGGGTCTTATATATACCTTTGTATATTTGCTGGGCATAAAACATACCAAATTTTTTAAAAAAATCTCTTCAATAACAGCTTGTGTGCTGCATTTAGCCTCTCCAAGTGACAAATACATGCAACTGTTACACTCAGATCTCACTGCATGGAGTATTTGCAGCAGGGACAGGTGTTTGGATGTGTCTAGTTAACCTTTGTGTGTTTTGTGTTCCAGTTCGGTCCACATGGAGGAGTCCTCTGTGATGCAGGGAGCCCAGGGGATGCTGGTGCAGAACTGGCCCACTGTGTCCAGCGCTGCAGGTGAGGGGAAGTCCTGTTGTTACTATTTTGAGTGTCAGCTGATAGTCAAGTCCCCTTGACTATCAGTTTATTGCAGCCAGTGTGTAGATATGGTGATAGGCTCTAAAATCTTACCATTTTGCCTGCAAAAGCAACCTAAATTTGAGCCACATTAACATTTAGAAGCAGCAAAATAATGGAAAAAAATAGTCTTGATGTGACTTGTCTTGATATGCTAGCAGTTAAACTATTAACCTAATCTAACCTAATCTAAATTAAATCCACGTGGCCTATAGATGCATGATGACAAGAATAAAGCAGTGTGAACTTATTCCTCAAAGATCATTAATGTCTGGGCAGTTTGCTTTTCCTCCCAGGCTTGTGAATGGGAAGGTCATATTTCACAATCTTTTGTAACTGTCCACAGCTGTTTTACTATATTGTGAAATCTTGGATCACACAAGACAATTCGCTAAGAGAACAAAATTGGATTCATAAATAAAATCCTATCATTTCCAGGTCTTACTGCAGCTCCTCAGCTATGAGAATCTATGGCGTAACAGCAATATAGTTTTGCATTACAGTAGTTTTTCTTAACTTATTAGACTATTCTAGCTCTTATGTCATTTGCCTCTACCTGTTTGGTGGAGGCAAATCCACTTTACTAATGACTAATAAAATATCTTGGTCAAAAATATACAATTAATTCTATCAGTATCATCCAACACTATATGATAGAAATCCTCCCATAAAAGTGCCTAGCAGCAGGGAGAGGCACAGGCTGGAAAAGGCAACCACTGTTCTCAAAGAACAAATTATTAGGCCTGGTTTGGTGGCAACATAGAACATTTAGAGCGGTGTTTCAACGTATAAATAGATCTGGCCTCAAAGATGGCCTCTACTTCATCATTCACAGCAGCACTGCTTTGAAGCTCCGAAGAAAGTTTGTGGTTGTTATTTAGATTATTTCAGTAAAGTATAGAAAGATGTTGTACTGCTGCTGTTGCCAATAGACCAGAGGACTCTTCTGGCTGTTCTCTAAAGCTCTGTGACAGGCTTTGGAACACTGTTAGCTGTTCGCTCCCAGTTTCAGCCCAGGCTCCACTCATTGATTTTCTGTCCGCTAGCAGAAATTAGAACAGGAACGAGACTCTGGGATGGAGGGTAGCATCACAGTCAATCACTCAGCAAGTCAGTGAAGGAGTATGTCTCACTGTCAGTGTGCATGTGAATGTGAAAGCTTTGCTCTCGGTTGGAGAAGAGAGCTGGGTAAGGATGAGAGGGAGAATGCATTCCTCTGCTCATTTTGCTGCAGTTGTGTAGAGCACATGGAAAGCTACCACCCTGGTCTTGCAAAGAGTCAAATGATGTCTTAGTGCAAAGTGCACTGCAGAATTATCAGTAATGCGTTGCTGTGGAAGGGAGAAATGTGTTAGGAGTGGCTCAGTGCTAAGGGCTAGTCATGTAATGCAGGTTTAGCTTTTTTATTATGCATCCAGAGGTAAAGTGCTATTATGTCAAATGTTCATGTTTCATGAGGCGAATTGCTATGCTGATGAAGCTGTCTGTTGCGCTGCAATGCGTCTGAAGGTGACATTACTCCCTAAATTGCATTTACGTAAGTGACCCACGGCACAGAGGAGGCAGATACAGTTGGCTAATGCTAGACGAGGTGAGAAGCTATTAGGAGCAGTAAGACAGGGCCATAATGTGGAGAGATCCTGTAACATTCAAAGCAATTTGGGAGAGGAAGCGGAGAGGAGGCACACAGGGGGATGGAGAAAGAAAGCGAGGTGTGGGGGGATGGAGGAAGAGAAAGGTTAAGAGGATTGGCAGGTTCCTGCAGTAGTGTTGTTGCTAGGGAACGCCATGTGACCTGTTGCCAGGCAACACTGTCTAACTGAGAGATTGCTGCAGCAGCCGCACCCTCCATCAGCAAGGAGTGGGCGAAGGCAGTTTCCATGGCAACCAGTCATATCTCTGAATGGAAGACTTAGAGACAGAAAAGGAATGAGTGGGGAGGGGGGAAAAGAGGAGGACTAGGCAAGGACAGGTATTAAGAAGAAAGAGAGGGCATGCAGTAATTAGGAAGAAATAATACAGAGGAGGATGATTTAGATACATCATTTTTTGTGCAGAATACATGTTGTGTGCTGTGCATGTTCACACAAGTAAAACATGATTTGCAATTTTTTGCATCTGTTGGAGCACATCAGAGAGCTTCATTTCAGATGGAAGTATAACTTGAACTAGACAGGAAATGAGACAACCTATTTTAAATGTAGGACACCAGGTTAGAAAAAAAATGCACCACCCAGATATCTAGGTGTCATGGTAGCCTCCTCACAAGGAGCTTTATTGACCTGCTTACCAGCAGTTACACCATAAACCATTTCAGATGGATGTTTGCTGTGAAATATAGGTGAGGGTAAAGCAATAGCAGAGCTACAAATGACCCTCCATGGTAGACGATGATTAATACATGCACCAGTCTTGTGATTAATAGTGTCAGGGGTTCAGGTTGGCCACTGCCAGTGAAGAAAGCCCTGTCATGCCCCAAGACACCAAGACAATATTCACTTGATTATAAACTACACATTTTGACTCAGTTGGTCATGCATTGGAATGCAAATTGCTTCAGCCTCATCAGGTGTAAAACAGCCAACAATCTACAGGGTTGTGATAGTGTACTATTTTCTTCCCTGCAGGAGCAGAGTAACATTAGCATACAATTTGTGGTGTTAACTGCCAGTCAGTGAACCCTGCTTTTGTCTGTTGTTGTCTCACACATTTAGAAAACCCTTTACAATAAGAAAAGCGACAGTTTTACACAGCATTTTTTAAAAATATATCTCAAGCCCTGTTTATTACACCAACCATGATAAACTTTCCAATGCTTGATTAAGTAGGTCATAGCCTAAATGCAATAGCCTGGCCAAAACCATTAGATCACTGATCCGATAAGCACTGTAGTCAAAGGCATATCTGAGGACATGACATTACTGCCAGCCCAAGTTGTAAAATTTCCAGTATCAGAATGGGTTATATTGCATTTAAAAATGAATGCTGTAGAGACTGTAGAGGCCAAAGGCTTTTGGGAAACAGCTGGACCATTTCATCTTAATGGTCCAAGTTCAGCTAGTAACAGACACAGAATGAGTTATGAAATGAAATCTTGTCATGCTTGATCTATGATGTTTATTGCCTCCCTTCGGATGTGTCATATTGCTCCCAACTTGGCTGGTTCAGGTTTATGATCAGATATATTAACCGCTGTTCATGAATACACAATTTCTCTATTTGAAATAGAGGAGTTGATATGCTCCTCCACTTCTTTCTGGCTGGGTTTATTCCATATTGTAGCAGTATAAATCCTGCTATCACCATCACTGAAATGTGAAGGAGCCACTGAGGAGGACTGTCCTGAATCAGGATTTGTGTTGCATGATCTGGTACACATGCTTGGGCCTTGTATCAGTGATTTTCTTAAGTTGTTTTTTTCCTTGGAAATGGTATTCATGCTTTGTTTTTCTTAAACTGTGCTTTCTTTATTTTGTCCTGTTGTGTGTTTTGGAATGCCCTTTACTGAGGTTCATAAGTTCAAGGGCTGAGGGGGGATGTGGCTTCAGTGTTGCAATGTCTTTATGGCTCTTTGGGCTTGCTCAAGAGCAGTTTTTACTGAATTCCTGGTAATCCCTGAATCAATTCTCTAGTACTAATCTACATCATTTTTCATTGAATTGTGTATCATTTAATATATGATCGTTTGGTAATGGAATTTTTCACTGCCGAGTGCTGTTCACAGGATTTCTGTTCATATTGACAGGATTAAAGGTTTTGGTCTCGCTTTTTTTGGATAGTCCAATGTTGATATTCACCTTACTATTAATTGACTACATAATGTCACTAAAGATCGAGATAGACAGATAGATATGTAATGCCTCCCACACCCTCCTCCCATGCAGTACCATGTTAGGTGTTATGGCCAAAATACACCAGGCATGGACACGGTGCGACTTGGCTGCTGCAGCAGAACGCATTCAGTAGAATCAGCTGAAGCTGCTTCACTGGCCATGGATGCTGAACGTACCCATGTGGGTTTGCACTGTGGATCTCTCCTTATGCACGGCTAGTCTGTTTTTTTTTTTTTTTTTTCCCTCTGTTCCATGGCTATACGGCCCTCCAACTGGGAAAAAACATGTCTGGCACACAGCCAACATGCAACACAGACACAGCTATGTAAATGCATAATGATGATAATACTACTACTACTACTAATACCGATTATCTCTGTTGCCTCCGCTGCCTCACTTGGGTGGCAAGCTAGCAGGTGACTCCGCAGATTTGTTGTCGTTGTAGAGACAACCAAGTGAGGCCGCTGCCTTGGAAAAACAGCCTTGACCTCGTTAGTTTCCTTAGCATCTACGGTGTAGAACTCAAAATACTTCCACACACCGCTTCTCAGATGCCGTGGTGTCACGATTGTTTGCTCAGAGTGGCTTTGCTGGCCATGGCGTCCTCTATTTTACCTTGTCATGGTGGAAAACAACATAACATTACTAGACTAGTTTACTGATAGGTCAGTGGGGCATGCAATAGGTCAAGCTGATAGTGATGTTTTGGAGCGCCCTCTGCTGGATCTTAAGGTAAACTCCTTCAAACGGTTTATTATAAATAATATAAATTCAAACAGGTAAATTCAATGTAAATATCAACTTTTTATTTGTTATTTGTCATAAGTCATATAAGTTATTTGTCATGCTTTTTTTTTTTTTTAACAAATTTGCACTCCTCCTCAAACGAAATATTTGTAAGTTTACTAATACAATTTGACAAACTGTAGATAAGTCCTTTTGAAATTCCTCAGTAGAGTCAGAACTGTTTGTTTGTCCTTTATTTGATATTAAAGATCCACACTCTCCATTTGTTGTGACCACCGACCATAATATGAGTTGTTTCTATGGCAACCGGTGGCAACACAAAACCAAGTGCCCCCTAAAGTGTTGCGTGTCCCCTCTAGATATCACCCTGTGTAACATGAGCCAAAAACACCCCAAAACATCTGCTTCCTTCAGTGGCCACATTCTGTGCTAAATTATTGATGTAGGAATCCTGGCTCTTCACACAGTGATTCTTAAATGTAGCTTAAGGGAAATAATTTCTACAAATTATTTATGTCTGTTTTGTAAATATCGCAATTAAGTTCCCTTATGTTTTCTACCACATTTGAACCATCCAGTCTTGTGCATGATCAGGTTGAGCAGCTAGGGTCTAATTTCAGTTTTGACACATCTAGTGTATCTATGTGTAGTGTATTCATACTATGCTCCTAAGGGGTTAAAGCAGGGAAATAACATCAACCAATTTGTTGACCAGTTAGATAGCTCTCAGCGTACCCCAGACAAATAATTTGTTCACCCACTCTGTGCTGATTGTAAGGACTGTATGTGACACACTGTGTGGACAGTGTGTATTTTCAGAGGAGTGCACTTCCCAGTGGGACAATGCTTGAAATCATTTCAGCACTCCAGCGATGTCATAATTAGCCTACAAAGAAAAATCAAACAGAATCTCTTTGCAAGGGCCTGTGTTTGATCTAAATAAAATACAGACAGAAAGTAGGTCAGTGCAGAGGGAGCTGGTGTGGGCCTGAGAGCACCGTGTCTGCAGAACCCGCCCACCCCCATCTTCCTTACACGCTCTCCCTCCCTCTCTCTCTCTCTCTCTCTCTTGCTCTCTCTCTCTGTCTCTGCTCTTCTCTCCCATCATCCTCTTTCCTTTTCTGTTTTTTTATTATTATTTTTAACCTCTTGACCTTAATGACTATTTATGTCTTATTTCTTGCTTTGCATAATCTTCTTTCTTTATATAAAAATCTCCTTTTTACACATTTTATCGGCATCTCATTTCATTGTGTTATCTGGCTTCCTCTCTCTTTGTCACATCTGTGTTTGCGTATTGGATGTTGAATCCCTGTATCTGGCCTCTGAGAGTAGGATTACGTTGTTGCCATCCAAACATCCAAATACGAGTCACATTGCTGTGCTAAACATCCCTCTGGTTTAAAGGTTAGTCTCCTCTAATATTCCCTCCTGTTGTTCATCACTGTCCTGAAAATTTCCACTCCCTGTGGCTATCTCTCTATTGTCATGCTGCTGCTCTGCTGGCTGCTTGATTTTGATTCTGTGTGTGCTACATGTCTGCTGTATGAACATCTGAAAGACTAAATGAGGTTAAGAATAAGACCCATGTATTAAAAGTGTGCAATTTCTCGTAATTTTTGTGTTTTCTTTTATGTTTCTCCTTATATCTACTGCATAGATGGAGAGGGCGGTGGAGAGCTGTCACCCCCGGTTGGAGCTGGGATCAACAGCAACAGCTGGCACTTCCGTTATGGGGCAGGGCAAGGCTACGGGCCTCCTCAGCCCCTGAAACCCGGAGAGATCCCTCCTGAAGCCTTCATCATCCCTGGATCCCCTGCCATCATTTCCATCCGCCACGAGCCAGGCCCCGTGGATGACAAAGGTGACTTCATAAGCTTCGGCAAGAAGGAGGAGGCCAAGAAGAAGAAAAAGAAGAAGAAGGAAAAGAAAGACAAGAAGGAGAAAGGAAAGGAGGATGGGGGGGAGGAGTAGAAGGAGAAGGGTTGACATGAAAACAGAGCTACCAACAATCTACCATCCAAATTACAGAGCCAGAACAAAAAAAAAAAAAAGCCAAATGCATATTTTAGAAGCGAGGGAGCCTCCCTGTGGCGAATTTGTATAGACTATTGTACTGTGGCCAACCCCTCATTAGATGGTGTTTGGCTTTGCCACACCAAATGAACATGCTAAACAAAGATTTTTTTTTTTTTTCTTTCTTGGCCCATTTTGGCCTTTGACCTTTAGTCATAAGGCTTTGGGTGGAAAAATTGTTCTTAGTAGCCAGATATCGTCTGGCAGAAAAGGCTGGACCAAATCAAACTAATAGAAAGGATTATATTGGAATAGATTAGCCTTTCTGTTATGATCATTTTGTTGTCCCACACTTTCTTGACTAAAACACACCTGAAAAGATGCACTATCTGTATCTGACCGCTGTCAGCTAAAGCTGCCCATGTTGGCATCTCTGTCTTTACGCAGCCCCCTCCCTTTTTTGCTTGCCTAGTTGGAGGTGAAGAGGAAGTCGATCTAAAAAGTAAAACAGAGGCTTTCATCTTCAGTAAAATGGAGGCCTTGTATAAAATAAGAACAAGTCTTTTGTACAAAATATAAAAATGAAAAAGTAACAGTGCGCCTGACATGTATGTACCGAGAGATTACTGTCTTTAAGACATCATGGTGGCTAAGATAAGACAAGCAAGACTATATATAATGAGCTCTGTTTCAGTGTAACATAGCACAGTGCAGAGGCTGAGGATCTGGACTGGGTTGCACCAACTACGTGCAAGTTTGTTCCCAAGTTAGAGCGTAAAGTCTAAACTAGTAGCTCGACAACTACTAGTTGGGTTGGAATTACTAAATTCAGTTGTACCAGGGGCGTACCCAAGCTAGTTATGACATGAAGACATTACTACGAGTAGCCAATCAACGATTGCATTACCTCACTGATGGGTACAAGCCCCATGGTGTTGTAGTTGACTAGACTGGCATTAAAAATTCCAGATTGGGAAATAAAATCCATATTTGACTCTTGAGTTGCTAAATGGCATGGAAATACTGAAAAAAAAAAAAAAAAAACATGATGCTGTGTGCAAAAAACCCTCATGCTTTACTGTTAGTGAGTGCAATTCTGTGACTTTGTATCATTTGCACCTGCTTTAGTGCTTGCTTAATTATTTAGTTGTTACTTAGGGTTACGTTGTAACAAATTTTTGTGGTGCGACCGCTTGTATTTTAGCAATGCGTAAATTGGGACTTAGTGGCTACTTAGGATATAACTAGGGAACTTACATGCAGCTGATGCAACCGGCCCCTGACCTTGCCTTCTCTCTTGGAATATGGCACAGGTCAATGGGGCCTTAAGACCCACTGTGTTTCAGCACAGACAAGTCTTGACACTACACACTTTCATACACACTTTATCTCTCTCTTACACACACACACACACTCTCAATCTCTCGCTCTCTTATACACAAACACACAAAAACACACATCACAGACACACATACAAGGACACACACACCATAAAAAATATAACAGAAAAATCCGACCCCCTTTCTGGACACTCCAGCTGCAAGACTGAGAGCCGTTGCCATCTGTTCTATGGGAGTGTATTATATGGCTGGGACGCAGGAACATTGCTTGTTGCTTCATTTCTGTTTCAAGCCTGATCCCTCTGCTTCTGTCTTTGAATGTTAAGTAGTTGTTCTTAAAGCCCTGCCCCACTGCCTCAACTGCTTCAGTGCTTGTAGGATTTGCTCGCCCGCTGCCTGTTCTCTCCCTCTACTCCTGCTTCCTTCTAATCGACACGGTTGGAAGACATCTTTAAGTCACTCTCCTCCGACGACTTGTTCAGTTGTAACACCATGAAATCATATGTGTCATTGCATATTCACAAATACACACACCGAGACACGCGCGCACCAACACACATACAGGCACACATGTACACTTCAACTGAGCTTCGGCGTTAAAATCAGAGTGTCTCTTCAGATTGCTCATTGTTGGCAGGTCTGTCATTTCTCCCATCAGATTTAGGAATTGCACTGCAGGGAACTCTGACAGGTTAGCAATAAAGTGGACTGAAGTTTACTAGACGAAGAGAGAGAAGATGGGCAGGCAGGGGAAGGAACAGAGTAATAAAACAGCAGCGATTGGAGCATTAAGTAGCAGAACTGATTGGGCCAGCCATACCTCTTATAACCCAGTGCGGACACTGCTTACTCCTGTGTCAGCTGCTGGTGTAAATTGATTAACCTGGGGTCGGCTAACTCTGCTCAATGACCTGGATCACAAACAGGGTTGCAACACCAGTCCAACTCGATGGAAAAGGGGTTGATGGTTGACTTGTGTGGAGGGAAAACAACTTTATGCACCAGCGAGGTAGCTACGCAAAAGACCTTGGGGACTATTAGGGCTGGAATTTTTTTAGTAAAAAAAAAAATAGCTAGGACAAAATTAGCTAGATAAAATGTGGTCAACTTTTGGCAACAAAAAAATGCAAAAAAAGAAAAAAAAATACTGAATTTCTGAATCATCTAACATCAGTTGTGTCGAGGCATTTAAAATCATTTGAAACGAAAGTGTAACTTCAAGAAAATGAGAAGCAATAGTTAAAGTCAAAGCTTTAGGGAATTTACATGTAAATGAAAGTTGGCAAGGTGTTCAAATTTCCGCTTCATTGCTGTATGCAGACATTGGAATATGAGCCTGTTGGGATGCAGTGTGCACAGAGTAAACTTTTATAAGTGCGACCTGTTGTGAAAGCTCAATGTTATTTGGCTCTTGTGTGTGCAAACGCAGGTCCGGCGTGGTGGAGAAAGAGTGTTACAGGCAGGAGATATCATTGGAAAAGCATAAAGTTGATGGGACAGCTTCATAAAATCTCACCTCAGTGTTTCTTTTCTAGACTCGTATCGTATTACCAGTCACAGTAGGGGTAGAGAGGTGGTTTTAGTGCTGCTATTGGTCTCAGTCCCTCCCATACGCACATGCTCCCCGCCCCCTCCAGGTGTACTTCTGTGCTGTCAGATCACCAAGTGGCTGTTTGCATGTTATAAGCAAAGGAAACAGATACTATATAGATAATATATATACATAGATATGTTTTTCCACCGAGAAATGAGTATTGGAATACATATACCTCTGATACACTTTCTCAAAGACAACACACACAGATACACACACACACACACACACAAACACACACACACACACACACACACACACACACACACACACACACACACACGCAAACACTCACCTGCACACAAATACATACATGTACTCCATTTTCAAACAATAATTAGTGGAAAAACCTAATGAAATCACATTTTCTATCCTGTTGAAAATGAATTTAACCTTCTAGATATACATAATGCTGTTGTGTTATGCTATGAAATGCCTTTTTTTTATTTATACCCTTATGATTTTCATAGATGATAAAAATCAATCCTTTAACTTGTGTTAAGCTTCAAAATGATGATCAAACAAACACTGTATTGTGAATTCAAATCATTTACTCACCCTTCATATCTATTCCTTGCCCAGTAGAAAAAAAATCAAAAGAAGAAAAAAAATCAAAAGAGAGAAAATGGTTGAAAAAAAAAAGAGAAAAAGTTGATGTATTCTGCTTGTGTATAGTGAATGTTCCTCAGTCATTGGGTGCCTGAGTGGCACTTAACCAGTCGACTGTGACAGTGCAGATCTGTTAATAACTTTCTTTTTCTTTTTCTTTTTGTACACCTGCTTATCATTGTAAAGGTGAAAATAGTGATTCTTATGATTTAATCAATCTGGTAATGTGTTTTGTTAATAAGTCACAAATAAAAAATTTTCTTAAATATCTTAATCTGTTGTGTTGCGTGATTTTAATGACAGACCAACTAAGTGGAGTGAAAGAGCTTTCTCCCGCTCTTATGCCTCTCAACTGCCTCCAGCTATACTTACTAATTACTCAACTTCTTGGGAAAGTTGTCCTTATACATATGTTGTTTGTATATGAGTTGGAAATGATTTAATTTAGCCCCTTTACTTTGTGACAGCTTGGCCAATATTCTGTCTTTCAGAGGCTGTAAAGGGCTCAGCCAAGTTTTAAAGCCAGAGTGAAGGTGCTGGACTGACAACCTAACCAATCGATTGATATCAAGTATGTCATGCTAGGTTGTCAGCAAGGTGGCCAAATATTGCTCCAAAGTAAGGATAAATTTGGGGGTGAAGGACAAAGTAGCAACACTATTTTCTAAGGGGTCTGTTGACCTCTCACATCAAGATATCTGAATGAAAATGGGTTCTCTGGGTCCCCACGGGTCTGCCCTTTGCAGACAGGCTCACCGTATGCTACTCCCATAACCAGGGTGTGACTGCAGAGCTTAGACTCATGTGGATTCAACAAGTCCAGTTTCATGTATGTGTGATGATGTAGCCATTTCATTGTGGTGACACCATTTTTTGAAACGTGGCATCGCTGTGTAAAATGTCCTATTGTGACCTCTGGAATAATCACAGCCTTGTGAAACTTTACAAACACAAACTAGAGACCGAGGGCATTCAGAGGATGTATGGTTTTCCAATAAAGGGGAGTTTCTGAGCAATTACCAGAACAGAATTCACACCATCCAGTCACCAAAAAAAAAAAAAAAAAAAAAATGCAACTCTTACAGAAATCTCCAAATGTCAAAAGTTTAAGACACCAAATGGTGTTCCTCAAGATCTTAGTGTGCTATGTGTTATTTTGAAGGGATTTTTAAATCATTTTTATTAATTCTCGAGTTGGTGCAAAATGGTTAAATTTTGCACCAAATCTGTATAACATCTGGTATCACCCCAAAAAATGCTAAAACAACTTATGACACATAATTAAGCATGGGAATGACTACCATATGCTCCCATCATAATGTTCTAACCCTTACTCTCAAAATAAATGAATGAATAAATAAATAGGTGCCTGATCAAAACACAATGCTTATTACAGAAAAGCATTGGAAGAATCCAGTCCAAACAACCCCCCAAGTTGGTTGGACTGGATTCTTGGTGATATAAAATGAGGTCAGTGTAATTGCCAAGGAAAAAAAAACAACAACAACAACAACAACAAAAAACAAAACAAAACAAACAAACAAACAAACAAACAAACAAAAAAACATATAATAAACCACAAAACAGACAATTTCCAACTCAGACTGTAATTCTTACTTTACTTACTTTAAATTTATCAAAAGTGATAAGTTTTCAAGTTTAAGGTCACAGTAGTCAGTTCCAGGTACATAAAGGCCTTTTTACTTAGTAAAAGACAATCAATAGAGATCCATGGACAGAAAACCATAGCTGGCCATGTTCCTGGAAATATATAAACAAAAATAAGAAGAGAATGTATTATCTAACTAACTTGCTGGCAGTGCAGTTTGGCTGCCAGCTGGCTATGGCATTATTTAGACACTTACTTGACACTCTCATCCAGATTGAATGAGCAGGCCAGTTCAGTGCCTCTTTCAAGGACATTTCAACAGGACACACGCCTGTTGGCGAGACACAGCATAAGGCTGGTTGTTATCACTGATTACTCACCCTCATTTACTCACTTTCAGTTAGTGTTTTTGTGTCCAGATTTTTTTTTTCAAGTCCTTCCAGTTTTTTTTTTATGACCCCATTAATCTAGGAAATAAAACAAGAGTGATTGTTAACCTAATGAGTGGAAGTTTATCATTATACAGACAGTGCCCAGATCTTACACAACCCTGGGAACTATTGGCCAGTAATATATATCATACATATATATATATATATATATATATATATATATATATATATATATATATATATATATTTATATATAACCTATTAGTCAGTATATGAGCTAAAAGGATGATAAATTAGTACATTCCTGCTAATATATGAAATCCATACAATATGCCACTGATTAAACATATTTTCTCCAGGCCCCATAAACAAACTCACCAATGTGCATCCAGTTTTGCTAAATAAATGAAAAGCCACCATCCCCCTAAAATAAGTAAAGTGTTAAGAAATTGTATTAATAATGTGATACTCCATGCTCAGAGTGTAGCTTTATTTTTTAGTGGTGACTAGGAAAGTGTGAAATTGTGACTAGGGCCCATCTGTGCTGATATCTGTGCCACGAGCTCCACCTTTCTGAGGAGTGGAGAAACCATCAACCCAGGCCTCCCTTCCGCACGCTAGTATCCATCTCTCGACCAATACTGACCCCTACAGGCAACTGCTGAGACTGGCAGCTGACCCATATTTATTGCTCAGATTACAGATCAAATCAGCATAAGGAAAAATTTGCTCTGATGTAAAACACCCACTTTGATATCACTGATTGGGGTGTGGGGGAAGAGGTTCAACAGGCTTGAAAGTTTTAACAGTGGTGCAACAACAACTTCCCAGCTTCTTTGATTTAGTGTTGACTTGCACTATAAGTGTTAAATTTCTATATCCAGACAAACAAAGAATTCCTCACTATGTCTCCGGTAGTTTTTTCACATGATCCTGAACCATTTCAACCATGTTTGATTTACACTGTATGAAATGTACTATATAAATGAAATCAAATCAAATACAACAGAACTTTTAAGCCACCAAACTGTGTTCTGTGCACTGTTATACAACTGGGGGTCAGATTCCCTCAAGACTGTTGAAGAGAAGGCAAAATATGATCAGCATGGTCCTGTGGGCTACTGAGCAACGATAATATTGACTGTTTTCACTTTGTTCTGTTATAGATCTATTTTAAATTAAGTAACATATTAAAATAACTTGGTTGTTATATAATATTCCTAATAAAAAAAAAAAAAAAAACTTTTTGATTAGCACACAGAAAGCTTTTTACATTGGCAAACACAAGTAAACAAACAAAAATACAATTCTGAGCTGGTCAGAATTTGAAAGCCCTGACTTGAGGACAACAATTGGGAGGATTACTGTTCATATCCATCTCAGGTTTGTCGGCCATCATTTTCCAACTTCAGCGGGATGGAATGCGGAGGCAGCAAGGCAGAAATTCCCATGAATACATGGACAAAATGGATTATTTTTCCAAACTGATCAAAGTAAGTGTCAGTATGTGAATGTGCTGACCGTCTACTCGCGAGGACTTCATAAGAGTAGCTGCTGCTCATGTGTGTAGCATGTAATCATAATTGGAGTATGTGCTGCTAAACCAGAACTAATTTAGATGAATGGCTGAGCAACCTGGGGACTGCTGTTGCTGGGGTGGGGGTGCGTGGGTGGATGGGGAGGGGTGGCTTTTCCCCACTTTCAATTGGTTTGCTTTAGGCTTCACTATTATCAGGGACAAGTCTTCACAATGGTTGTTCTGTCAGTATTTTACTGCTTTGCTACCATAACAGTTTTATCAAGTTAAATGTATCCCACTGACGCTTAGACACATCTTCATGTTAAAAGTAACAATAAATGTGTGGTTGTATACAAAGACAGAGGAACACAAACACACTCACACACACGCACACACACATACCCGTACACATTGCCACCTATAGTACTCCTATAGTATTTCTCTAGCATTTCAATAGTCATTTAATAGTCTTGCTACTGCTTAAAATACAGATCATGCCACTGCTGAAAGAAACATCTCTCAGGGATAGCTACACTGTTTAGTCAATAGTGTAACAGTGAATTTGCAATTGTGATGGCACAATGAAAATACAATAATAATATGTCAGATAAACAGGCAGGTAGTTAAACCACCATACACCAGGAGCCAAAACATATATTTACTTTAGTATCCTGTGCAGTTTGGAGACATTTGTTTTCATCTGCTGAGCCTGCGTTGAGTTCATAGAAATTATTTACTGCACATGTAACCTGGTGCAGCGGCCTGAAACTGTGTGTTGGCAGAGAGAAAAAGCCAAGCAGGGCTACAAGACCATTTTACCAATGTGTTGCTGAAAGATACCTTTTTTAAGAGAAACTAACAGCAGCTGGCTGTGTGCTAAATTGCACGCCGCATGTGTGCAGTCAAAACTAAGAGCTACCCAGGGCCATAGCCCCACCTAGTGGAAAGGTCACACCACACCACTGGTAAGAAAGCTCTCCTGAAAGTGTTGAATCTTCCAAGTTTTGAATCTTTGTAAGTCATAGATGCTGTCATTTATTGCCATAGATTTTCATTTGTCACAATCACAATTTAGCTGTGCAGGACTTTAAGATCTTTAAAAAACAAATGCGGCGGAGGTTTCAAGGAGGATTTTTAGGGATACACAAAAACCCATGAAATAATGACAGAACAGCAGGTACTTGACAACTACCGCTTTGAGAGAGAGCAAAGATTAGAGTTAGCAGCACTTTTGGAGGAGGATCTCCATATCCCTCACCTGTCAACACACAAGTCTAACAGAGATTACTACAAATATAACAGGGCTGCCAACTCTCACGTCTTCAGCGTGAGACTCATGCAGCTGCTACATTCTCTCAAACATTAGCTCAGCAGGTTAGTCAGTTAAATCTGTATCCAGAGGTCGCTGGTTTAAACTTCATCTGTGCTATTTTCCTATTGCTGGTGAATTTCTCTGGTGGGGTTCAATAAGGTTTTACCGTATCATACTTTATCTGCAGCTGAGAACCAGCCAACTCACTTTCTTTTCATTTACTCTTCAGGTGGGTGAAAGCACTTAGGCCAGAACAGCTCACAAAGTCTTCATGCTCATGTACGAGCCACAAGCCAATATGTTTTAGGTCACAAAGTGGAAAGGAAAACAAAATTTAATCACCTGACACAAAATAAGGAGGGGGTCAACAAGGTAAAACCTAACTGACCCCCACTGGGTAGATTCACTAGTGACTGGGAAATGGCACAGGCAAGATTCAAACCAACAACCTCTTGATTCAGAGACAGCTGACTAACCAGTTTAGGTAATGCATGTAGACATGTTGGTATATGTTGCAATGCAGCAAATGTAATATGCGCTCCAATTACAATGCATACCTATAGGCTATGTAGTGTACTGATGTGGCGTTTATGTGCATGTGTGTGCAATCTCATATTTGAAATTATATGTACAGGTGTATGTGTGGTGTAAATCAGATGTAGCAACACACACACATTACACACACACACGCTGTCTCAGTTCAAGTCTTTTTTTTTTTTTTTTTTCCGCACAAAAGTTTTGCGAGAGAATGCAAAAGTTTCTTGGAAGAACAAACAAAGTGGGTTTTTTTTCACACATCTATTTTTTTTTCCTCCATGTCCTCCTAGGGGCTCAGTACTGATTTGCTCAGACAGCCCATACAAACACTGTGGACTTGTGTGCAGAACGCCAGCAGGACTGTTAGACTCTTTAGTCTTGTTTATAAAAAACAAATAACTTTACTTTCACTGATGCGTTATTAATTTTGTCCTGATAGTTACACTAAAGCAACTTTTGATAGTCCACCGTCCTTTACCAATAAAACATTTAACAACAATTCAATGTGACAGTGGAGCTCACTTAGGGACAATTTGGTGAGCTGTACTTTCATCGCCAATCACTCCTGTCAAGTGCTGGGGGTGTTGTGATTTGTGACAAGCCCCTCTCTTAGCCTCACTCTCAAAATGGATAATTGAATTTTCCATATAGCACAGGCCACTTATTTTCAGTAGAATTACTGCAACTGTATGAAATTGTTTCCCTCTGTTGATAGTTATTTTAAACTGAAATGTGTACGTATCTATCTAAAGTATGTCAGTTCAACAGAGCTATCTTAATTTAATTAATTACTTCAGTGAATTCAAACATGTCTTTTTAATTCTCATTCCTTTTCATTCTTTTGTTAATTTCCTGGATGTAATGATTAATTACTTACTTTAGTATAGGGTTAGCTGCAGTGTGGTAAGACTTATCTTTCTATATTTATTGCTTTCTTGCATATTTTAAGATGAGTGAATTCTTCTCCCCCGTCTTCTTGGATCTTGGGAATTTATAATGATATAGGCATAAAAATTATGTTGATAAGACAATGGCAGCTGCTTAGGCTGAGCAGAGAGGTGATGTGTAAAAGTTTATCCTATCCTATACTGTCACACCAGAGCTGCTCGCACCTGTAGTCGCACCTGCGGCTGTGTGCGTGTGTGTGTGTGTGTGTGTGTGTGTGTGTGTGTGTAAGCACATGCGGGGGGGGGGGGGGGGGGGGGGGGATTTTGGGTTTTAAGGGTCTGAGCTTTGTATTAGCTTTGTAAGTAACTATGGCCGATGGTTTATTAGTTTACAATATTTTAATGATTGTACATTTTGTTTGTTCAGGGACTAAGGGTGGAAATTAGCTTTAGGGCTATAGCCTTGTACAGTGCATCTCTCCCTTTCGGGTTAATGTCCCCTGTACCTTGTCCCTGTTTTCAAAAAATAAATAAATAAATCAAATCACAAATTGCAAGAATTGAGCACACAAGTATTTGTGTGCTGAGATTTCCCTACAAAACCAATGCAGGTAAGAAAAATACCTGTGATAACAAGTACATGTGTTAAGTAAATTCTAAAAATGCAATGCAATAAGCTGTAAAGTTAATGTAATTTTAATTTTTGAAATAACTGACCTGTCCCCTTTGTGCCCATGTCTGTTTGCTGTCATTCTCATTATAGTATTACAATGAATGAAGTGACCAGAGGCTATCATCAGTAAACCAATGATCACGTTTAATGGCCAGTCAAAACCTTTTCATGTATAAACACCCGTAGGCGAGACAGCAATGGGCCAGCACGCTCCAAAGTTCAAATGGCAAAATTAAGTAAGCTGACTGAGAGATCAAGTGGCGTGTGTTGTCTCCAAAACAACATAAGATGGAGATAAATATGTACAGAGAATCTGTTTCTGACAATATGCACCTTTATTTACAGTCATATATATTGTATTACATCTATGTAAATATGCAAGTAAATTAATAGAAATTATATATGGTTATTTCAATGTGTATTTAGGTGTGTATAAGCATATATGCTATTCACCCATGAATTTATAGAAATATAAGTATACATTCATAAATGTGTAATATTTGGTTCATTATAACTTAAAATAACTTTTAATTTATGACAGCTCAAATACTATGCAATAATGCAAGACAAATGTATGAATTTCCTTTTGGTAAAGCAAGTACAATATTTTTGCTTTTTTTTCTCTCACCAGCTTGGATTAGAAATTGTTGCTGATGCATTTTCTGCTTTCTGAGATGCATAGTAATTTATACACACTCCCTACCCCACTGATGCAAGTCACTTCCTCTCTCTCTCCTCCTCCCTTGCTCTCTTTCTCTTTCTCCACCCAGCTGTAGATCAGGGGGCATGGATACTGGGAAGGAGGATAGTGGCAGAAATAAGAGGGAGAGCAAGAGAGAGAGAGAGAGGGAGGGAGAGAGAGAAAGGGAGAGAGAGAAAGAGGTAGGAAGGCAAGGGATAGTAGGACAGAGTGCGTTGGAGGGCAGCATAGCATACTGCTGTATTGTGAGTGTGGAGTGAACCAAAACAAGCAGAGAAAGGATAAAGCGACATTCCTGGGCTTGAAACCTGATCAATACAAAACAGATTAGTTCAGAAGCTGCGCGTTGGAAATACTTCTCATAAAGTAACATTGCTCTGCAGAATTGATCGCCCGCAGGCTCCTCTGAGTTTGTAATATGCCACCAAGGGACTGAAAATATGAAGACAGGCACTCCTCTACAAACCTTGAGTACCAAGGAGGACATAAAAGAGGAGGTAAAAAACTGGACCTTGGCATTTGGACTTCACACAAAGAGACGTCTTGCACAGCAGGATCAAACAAACACTAAGGTAAGATTGCCATAAAGGCTCAATAAAACACAGTTGACAGCGTTTCTGCAGAAGCCAGGGGATAAGCTCTTTGTTGCTCTGTACTGATAGAGTAAAAAGTATGCGGTATTGCAAGGACAATGTTTTGTTGTTTTTTTTTTTTTTCTTTGCAGACTTCAGAGAGGGATTTAATGATGTATTAACATGGCAGGACAGTTGTCACTTAATGTTAGACAGTGACAACAGACATGGGTCACTTGACTGAGCCTGAGTAATATCAAATGGCACGGCAACCAAAATAATAGTCCCTACAGGTATAGATGACTAAATGGTATTTTCTGTAATTTTGACATCGCTGGGTGAAGGCTGGTGGGGAGGATAACAAGGAGGAAGGAGAGAAGGGGGGCTTGTCACAAAATGTTTGCATGACAGTTTGGTCATAAAGGAACGCATGTGTGCGCACACTAGCGCGCACGCACGCACACACAAACACACAAACACACAAACAAACACACGCAGTCACATTGGATCATATACTGTAGCATCATGCTCAAGCACAAATAGCCACACACTATCGTCCTTGTGTTGACCACTGAAGTGTAGTAGCGTAAATTACCAAAATGACCTCCCATATGCAAATGCACACACACACACACACACACACACACACACACACACAGAAAGCTTAATGAAGTTCATTACATCCATGTATACATTATGGCCTCTGTCCAAGGTGAGATGAATGCAGAGGACAACAGTGTGCTAAGCTGTCTGCTATGAGCCACGCTGCAAAGAGAAAGTGATTTTTAATTGTATTCTGCATACAAGCAAGTTCCATGTACTGTTAGACAAAGAGGAATGGCCTGTGCAATATGCTGTGAAGGAGTAATGGACCACAATATGCAGTACGATATTTGCTTTCACAGCAGCAACCTTGTCTCGTTATCAAACACTTTGTCCTCCACATTTTTAGCCATTCAAACTATTTCAAGAGAGTTTGAGCTCCAGTAAGTTGTGACAGGGCCCATTTGTATCTCTCCTATCTCAGATCTGCAACTGACTTTGGCCAGCACTAGTTTTCCCTTGTTTCTGTAGCATTTTAAACAACTCTTTGTCTAAATCCCAGCTCTGCACATTGTTAGAACTTCTCCTGCTGACTCATCGATTCCTTTCAGAACACCAACTTAAAAGCCTCTCAATGTGTGAACTTCCTTTCTTCCTTTTAGACAGATGTATTGGTGAGGAAACACTCCTTTTCGCTTGGGTTGTCAGACTGTTGAGTCAATCAGAGAAGAGATGGGGAGACGAGCTGCCGATCTGACGACGCCGGTTCCAGTTTTAGGCGTTCCCGCCCTGGTTGGAGTGCGGGGCTGGAAGACAACGGGAGGAGAGAGAGCTGGAGGAGCGCTGCCGCAGACATGGGGCCTGCAGTGCAGCGTCGGTGTTCAGACATCCCCGGGGATAAGAAGACCACCTGCTGAGCACAGTACAAAGCTAACAGATATGCTGCCTGTGCAGTCGGATAACAGCATCTTTCAAACATCCAATTGCTGTATTTCCAAGGAAACAGAAGACGAAGGGATACACCTGCAAACAAAGAATGATAGAGAGAGGGGGGCTTTTTTAAAACAGAAAAGTGTGGAATCCAAGGCCAAAAAAGAAGTGACTTTCAAAGTGATTGCAGGTGAGACCTCTGAGGACGTGGCCTGTAGTCAGAGAAACAGTGGAACTCAGTGCTATGCCAGAGCAATCAAGACCAATCCACACTTTGCAGGGAATCTAATGAATGACAGGCCTAAATTGAAGCTTAATGTGCGCTACACCAATGGCAGCGTGGTTGACTCGGAGGCTCTTGGTGGAATTAGCATTGATAATGATGAGATAGAGCCTGGAATGGCTGCAGCCTCTCATGGAAGAGACCAAACCAGACGGAGAGGCCATTGTGTGGAGCAGCCTGGGAAAGCAAAGTTATTATCTGCAACCCGACCTTTTGGTGTGCCACAAAAAATATGCAGCCAGTGTGGTGGAAGGCAGACTGTACCCTCTGGAGGTGCCACTTTTGGAGGGAAAAGGCCTTCTGCTAATGCTTGCTTAGAGGGGACTCCATTAAAATCAAGCCTTGCCTCACTCTCAGTGAGTCCACCTACTGGGAAACACAAAGACTTCAATCCTTGCCATCTCACAATCAACGAAAGAAGGCCTAACCTCACAGTCAGCCCACCACCTTTATATTTTAATGGTGAACTGAGATATACAAACACACCACACCCTTCATGTCCGGTGCATTCTATCAAGGGACGCTCCAGGGGTAATCTGATTACTCCGGTACATACACATCCCCCTCGTAATTCCATGTCGTCCCACCTCGCCACCATCTTACACACTAAAACTGTCACTGTCACTAAAGCGACGATTGAAACAAGACAGGACGATCTCAGTTTGAAATCCCAAGAAAAACAATCAGAAATCAGCAAAATCCCCCGACCGACGAGTCTCACATTGCCTCCGCAGATGGCCATTGCCACCAAACCAAACAACCCGCATTCAAACTCTCACCCTAAACCACCACAACACATCACAACACAAAATGACATTCTAAAAAGCGTATGCGTATCTGTGCATCCTCCACCTGAAAGCATTCCACTTTCATTGACTCTGTCAGAACCTACCCATTCATACACAGCTACTGCCCCCCGGCATGCAAACACACCCTGTGAAACTACATGCAATACAACCACATCCTATAATCCTTCAAAACCAGCCTCTGAACCCGCACCTCCGAAGCTTGCTAACGATTCAGCGCCCTCAGCGCATACACAACAACTACACACTGCCTCAAACCCTACTCAAAACCCATGCCTGCCCTCTAAATGTCCCAACTCATCACAAACAATTACAGCATTAAACAGCACTCATAAATCAAAAGCAGCACCATCCCCACCCACAAGTCCATTGTTTACTAAACCTGAGACAGTTCATAAACCACAAGCGACCTCATCCTCAATAATAGAGAGCAAATCACCTGTTAAGCCCTGTTTTGTTGACACCACATTGCATTCATCAGCAAAATCCAGCCCCTCTAGTACAGCGCATACAATTATTTCACACACAATCCTTAGTAAATTTGTCCCACTCAACATTTCCAATCATAACACTACTTCTGGTTTAACTATTCCCAGCTTCCAACATATAACTAGTAAATCTGTCTGTGGACAAATCCAGCCACTTAAACCTAGTTCCTCAATTTCAAAACCTACACCACATGTAACTACAGTCTCTACATCTCTGAGCACCACACCTTGTACAGCTGTACTCCTTACCCTCAATGCTCAGTCGCAAATGATTACAGCTCCAATCTCCTCATCTACATGTAGTAACACAGTATATAAAATTATACCCTTCATGACCACCTCAACCAATGTGAATAATTCCCTATCAACAGCTAACCACTCTGCATGCCCATTGCCTGAAAACCACAGTAATGTGTATCTATCATGTTCAAGTTCACTGCTTCAATCAAGTGACTCCTCGAAACAAATTAAAATGCTTAACCTCAATGATGTGCCACATACAAATGCTCACGGCACCACAGAAACCACATTAGAGACCAAAACTCATGACAAGCCCACAACAACTTCAGTCACACTGCCAGAGAAAGTCAGTTATGTTTCAAATACATTGTTGATCCACAATGACCAACATTCATATCATCTGGATGGCTCTTATCAAAACATACAAAAGAGCGAAAGTACAGCTGCAGTATCTAGTGATCAGCATGTTACCAATCATACAAGCACCCAAAATATTCAACTTGCACCAACCTTTAATTCCAATACCAAATCATACATTGCTACGAACACAGACAAAGGTAATCCTATAAATGAAATAGTTATGCAGGAGTCAAAAGTCCATGGAAACTCAACTTTATCACAGGACAGTAACCTTCAGAGTTACATTTCCATAATAAAGTCACACAGTTCTGGTCTGCAGGGTTGCATAAACACAAAACAACAAACGCATGCACAATATCAAGGATGCACAGAAACAGGACACAGCGGTGCCCACTCATCAGTCAAAACAACCAATGAGGCAAACTCAAATACAGAGCAATTTCCCTCGGGTGCACCAGCGAGGCATGCAAATATTAAACATACATCCAGTGCAGGTAAACAGACCCATCCGAATTGCTCAACACCCCTAGTTGTAGCACAAACAAACTGTGAGCCCATTATCGCATCACAGCCAAACACTACTGCGCATATCAACCCAATCTCCAAATCTTCAGGACACCTAAACTGTGACTCAGATATATCATCATCACAAACACACACAGGCCCAAAGCTCTCAGTCATGTCCCAGGCCCTATTGAACACAAATAAAGAGCTTTGCACACACACAGAACCCAAGTGTAATTCTATAATGCCAGCATCAACAATGCATTTGGCATCCCTCCGATCCCATGAGACACACACAACTGTGAGCCCAGATTCACAGTTTAGTCCCGCCACCCTCCAGCTCTGCACGGCGGACCCTAGCCAGGCTCACTCCCACCCAGCAGATGCAGCCCTGTTGTTGCCTCCTTCCCCTGAATGCTGCAAATCTGCAGCCCTCCAGCAGAGGCTGGAGGCTGTGGAGGCCAGCCTCACAGCCAACAAGGACAGGATCACTACCCTGCTCAACATTATCCAGGATCTGGAGATGTGCCATGCTCCCACCAATGGGTAAGTAACAGGGAATGGATGATGATGAGGAGGAGGACAAGAGAGAAAAAGAGAGAGAAATGTTGTAGTATAAAATTTTATACACTTTCCTGGATGTCACCCACTGGACTTCTCTGTGTTAACTGTAAAACACAGTAGAAGCAGAGATATAAGGATACATGTGTTTTTTTTTGTTTTTTTGTTTTTTTGTTTTTTAAGGCTGACACCAATATGCATTTTTGTAGATACTTTTGAGACAGACCTGTCTTAACATAAGTTAAAATAAGTTAAAATGACTTAAGATAAGTTTCAGACTATGTTCATTTTAAACTTTTGCTAACGGTACAGTGACGGGTAATCAATTGTATCAGGACTGTATCAGTAATACCTGATACACACAGTTTCACAATTAGCCAAATATCCACAGTAATAATAATATTGGACAGATACCAATATATCGGTGCTGATATATCAGTCTATCTCTACACATAAGATTTATGAGGATATTTTGTCAATAGGGAAATTTATTAAGCATGTTATGATGTGAAGTGCTACCATAGCTATGGGTCTGTAAGCACTTTTGTGCATGCCTGCTTAAATGACAGGAACTTCTGCACCTGTGTCATTACCTGCCTGTATCTGACTCTTTTGGGATAAATAGCAGAAATTAAAATGGCTTCCTGCTAGTGTTGCTGTCAGTCATTCTCATCCATTGTAGTGAGCTAACAGTTTGTGAATGAGGTCATGTTTCAGACTAACAAACTCTTAATAACTGGCTGCAGACTGATGTCTGGCTTAATGCATGTTATTCTGCTCATTAGTGCCAATGGCAGCCTGGATGGATTTCAAACAGAGAGAGGATGAGAGAGCAGAATATTTGGTCTTGAACCTGGGAGGATATGTGCTTTGAAAGTCAACCTTATCTGCTGTATATGCAGTGTTCTCTTTTTATTCCTTTATTGTAGTTGGCGATGCTACAAAACAGGACAGGACCTCAAAAACTGCCCGACCTGCCAGAAGACCGCTTGTATAGTCTATAGGTGAGAGGATGATGAAAACACCAGTTTGACCTTTAAAGTAGTTAAGTGAGACTAGAAAATCGAGAATTCATCTCTTGCCCGAATATTACATTTTGTCCATATTGTGACTATTTCATACAACACTTCAGTACTCCTCATATTTGATTAGAGGCAGAAATCACTATGCCTAAGGGAAGTCAGAAAATTCTTTGGGCTTAAGAACATTTCAAAGGGAGAAAACTTCCAATATAAAGGAAGGTAAAGGAAACATGATAACCACTCATTTCGACTGGCACTTAATTGGTTAGACCTTTTAAATGATAACTCATGGCAGTTTCTATTAAGCAGAAAAATATAACAGATGAAATGCATGTATATAATATATAGCCAATGTAGTGCTATGTATAAGTAAATAGCAGCGACAAACTGATACTGATGTTACTGATATGGATGACACTCATGTTTTCTGAGTACATTAGACAAAACATTTTGTAGGTGTTACAGTTGATACTAGACAGGATACTGTGCAGGTAAACTGGTGCCATACCTCTTTCTAAACTAATAGCCCGTGTGAGTGAGTGGATGTAAAGACTTTTGAGAGATCAAGCCCCTTTGCCTCTTCACTTGCCAGTCTGCCAGCAGCTCTCTGCCAGCTGGCTCACCTCTCTGAAAATAAATGACTTATGGGCCGTCATCACTTACCAAGTAAAAAGCTCTGTACTCTTCATTTGTTACTTGTTCGGGATATAGAGGAGGCGTAAATCTTTCACTTTTTATGAACAATACATCTTTGGGCACAACTGTCAGTGCAAGTGCTTACTGTACATGTATAAATCAATTCACTGCTTTTTGTAGACTGTGGTGGCCTTTAAGGTAGCAGCAAGACAGTAATGGCCATGGCTGAGCAGAATACAGCCTGCAGAAATGATCTTTTTTACTTGTAAATTACATTTAAATAAGATCACGTGGCCCTAAACTTGTTTAGCAATGAGGTACAGGTCATGGGTGGCATACCAAGTAGGTTGTCCTTGGCAGTGCAGATTAGTTCATCTCATGTGAAATTAAGATGTTCATTCGTTCTTTGGTGCTGCATTATCACATCACTGCAGCAATGAAAGAAGGCCCCAGTCTTTAAATTCATTAAAAAAACAAAAAGATGCAATCAATCATTTTTGGGTGAATTATTTTTTGAGAGCTGTCAGGAGATGAGAAGCAGATTACAGTAGGATTTATGAATTTACCTGGAATAGCCTAGTCTGAAATTGAAATTGAGCTGATTCCAAAACAGCTCATTGCATTTTGATATTTTCACGTCCTACAGCAAACTTGAGGAAGAACTCAGATAAATATCTCCTTTTTTGACAATAATGAGACTGAGAGGTGTTGTCAGTTCTGCATATACATTACATTCACATAAAGGGCGAATTAATTTTACTATAAGGAAACATACTGTTCTGTTCCAATAGAAAGCCCAAACTTCCTGTCACCTCTCATGATCGTTCTACTGGTTTAACATTGTCTGCATAATCTGATTGAACCTGTAGTAGCTGTGTCTGAAGATGGCCCACATCTATTTACATGGACACAGTTTATTATAATGTGTAATAAATCAGTGACTACTTTATGAGGACTTGTCATGCAAAAGAGTCTGCCTGCAATCTGCCATTGGTGCTGGGTTAATCTTGGTTTGCACACACCAGCTGAAGCGTTGCATCAGGTAGAAGCAATAGGAGAATTAAATTCTCTACAATTGAGCCAGAAAAAGCGTATGCAGAAAGGAGGTTAACAAATATAAAAGCCGTCTTCACGGTCACAGTGCTTGTTATTTTTGAAAAATGCTCAATGCCCGATAAGGCAAAATCTATAAAGTGCTTTATTTTGAAATATTCTGAGCATTCCCCTTGATCTACTTACTTTCAAACCATCTTTGCATGACAAAAAGATGTTATATAAGTTGATGTAGTGCCTGGTGTGTGTTGGCATCTGGTCCTCAAAGGCCAAGTGGAAGGTAGGCATAATGAGATGTACATAATGCCAGGAAAAAAAAAAAAAAAAAAAAAAAAAAAAAAAAGATTATTTTGGATGGAATGGAATGCCCACCTGCCCAAACAAATTCGCTGCTTTTAAATTTCATAAGCACAGGGTGTCCTACAAAAACAAAAAGAAATGTAATGACAATACATGTTGAATTGTAGCCCAAAAGGCTACCTTAAAAGAAGTACACAACATACGCAAGAATAAGCTGATGATACAGTGTTATGGCTACAGGAATATAGCAGGTTTGACACTCGTCAAACACTGATTGCTTTATTTGGCAAGAGCTGAATTCTCCTCTGTCTCTGAAATATTCAATTATCTATCTGTGTTTTGGTTGTTCAGTAATTTTCTGCTGCATGTCTGTCTGTATAGTGTCGAGTATGACTTCAGGCAGCAGGAGAGGCGCTTCTTGGAGGTTCTGAATCATCCAGCAAGTGAGAATAATGCTTTCCCCCTCCCCTTGTCCCAACCCCAAAACATTACCCTGCTCAGGGATGCCATTCTTAAGAACGTAACCAAGTCTAAGGTCAAAAGCAAAAAGTTGTGCAAGACTTTATTCAAATGGCTACCCCGGAAAATTCAACAGATGTAATGCTCTTGACGTTACCTCTGCGCCATTTAAAAAGCCAACAGCATGTTTTACAGTTACAGGAGCAATCTTCACAGAGAACTCTTATCATTTCCTTCCCATCTATAAAATGGGACTGTGCTGAATATGCTCTTAGCCAATAGGCTTCAACTCTCTAGCCCTTTCTCACAGCTTGTAAGCAAATTTTGTACTTATATTTTCCTCCAATCTTTGTGACTCCCACATCCTCTATCATCCATAAGGTATTTTCATTACTGAAAGTTACTGGTATTTTTGTCAACATACTCTTTTAGCATAATTAAAGCTTCAGTGAACTCTGTCTCATCATAGCCACTGATTGTCCTACTCAGTTGTACATATGAAGTTCTTGAAACATTTCATTCTATTTTCACTGGTATGAATTATGCAATATTGGTTCCAGGTAATATATTAGCATTTCCCTTGAATTGCCTTAGATGCTTCCCCCAGAATAATGTATAAAAAAATCATTTTTGAATGGAAGAATAAAAAAAAAGCGAAAATAAACATAATTTATTCACCATTAATTTGTATATTAATCGAAATCTGTTCATGTGTTCAGGACTTGCCACTGCAGACTTCTGAGCTTGACCTCAAAGACTTTAGTCAAGGTATAATGCACTAACAAATTTTTTCAACTATACAAAGACCAACGGACTGAAGTCATGCCAATCCTCCACAACCTAACAAGGCTTGACAGGTCACAACTGCTAACTGGTCCTGAGAGTGTAGAGAATGGAGAAAGCTTCATTATGCCATTCCCAATTGTGCTGATGGTCTCCAAATCCCCAAACAATCCGAAGCCTAACTGAACTTCTTAAAAGGTTTCTGAGTTAAACAATGACATGACAGAAAGCTGCAATGAAGCATGAGTCCCACAATCAAAATGTTCATGTGCACATGCATACACCCACACACGCACACATGGCTTCACACACATGAAAAGAGTACAAACACTAAACTAAACCCCGTGGATGGCTTCACTGGAGCATTAATGAATTACAGTATCAACCCAGGGGAAACATGAGATTTGGAGAAGTTTGGATCATAGCTCAGAGATGACTAGGAAAAGTTTAAACTATGTGTGTTCTAGTCAGGCAAATGCCATCTAGCTGTCCAGCCAGGTTAACATCGCATCTCTCTCTCTCTCTCTCTCTCTCTCTCTCTCTCTCTCTCTCCCTCCACACACTCTCCCTCTACCTCTGTCTTACTCACATTCTTACACACAGGCTCACACATATTCTCAAAGTTCAGTGGAGACAGTGACGATGACCTTTTATAATGCCTCCATGGCTGGAAGCCATTGTGTATGTGTGTATGTGTGTATGTGTGTATGTGTCCGTGTGTGTGTGTGTGTGTGTGTGTGTGTGTGTGTGTGTGTGTGTGTGTGCGTGTGTGCGTGTGTGCGTGTGTGCGTGTGTGCGTGTGTGCGCGTGTGTGTGTGTGTGTGTGTGTGTGTGTATGTACCTGGGTATTTACCTGGGTGTGTACTGTATGTATTATAATCATTTGAGTGGGGGAACCAGTTAGTCACTATGAATGCATGTCTGGAAATCCTATAAATGAGAGTAAATAATATCCACTGAAACTTTAGTTTATTCTTACACACACTGGTTTAAACTAAAAGTGCAGGTATGAAGACCTGTGTCCTGAATGTGAGAGCCTTGCAGTTTCCTGCAGGTAGTGCCGCTTCGGTCAAAAGGTTGACTCTCCAGTGTAACTAAGTGGGAGTAATTTTGCCTTGCAGTGTTGAGTTAATGGCTTTCAAGCTCAATATAGGCTGTCAAGCTAACCCAAACTGATTGTCTGATTGTTGGTTTTGAAATCTTGAATGTAACAGCATACAGTGTGTTTATGTTGTACATTACACTGCAAAAAACAGGCATTCTGTTTGACTACTCTCCTGGAATTGCCACCTTGGTGGAGGGTTTGTGTGCCAATGGCCAACCTAACTGTGTGTTCAGACCAAATGTGAAGTGGGTTTTTGTGCAAACAGATGCAAATTCACACTGTATGACATGAATGACATGAAAACGCAAAATTTGTGTAAATTTGTGTATTCATGTCAGTTTAAAATTTTCATCTCAAGCAAAAAATTCACTGCTGTATTCGTGCAAGTCTGCTAGGTGAATTTTCACCTTGGTTTGGTCTAAACACACCATTAGAGGTGATTTGGAAGCCTTTATGAATGGTCTCATGGACCAAACTGGCAGCTCACCCTGATTAGGGAGACTGGAGGATGGGATGGGAGCTTGTAGACTAGTGCCTGGCAGACAGCCACAGAGTCTAGTTGGGCTTGGCCCAATCGAGCAATGCAAAGCTGTCCTCCTGTGGGCCCCCATGAAGCGGGGACCTTGCCTATTGTGGAGTTTCACAGGATGAAGTGAGGTGGGAAGGTGTGGGGTTACTTGCCATATTGGAGTTTGTCTCAGTAAACAAGAGGTTTGCCTCACTGTAGCTACTATGTGTTATGGAGGGGAAGGCTCTGACTATAATTGTCGGCACATGAGTGCCAAAGAGCACTTCAGATTATCCAGCCGTCTCTGGCTGTGGTCAGATGGTCATAAGTGTCTGTTGTGGTGGCACCCTAAGAAACCAATGGTGGACACCAACACTGAAGGAGGTCATCAGGCTGAAGGCCCTCTGGAGTCAGGAGAAAGGTAACGGATGACCAGAGGAACTGCACCTTCAGTGGTAAGGAAGTGAAAACTCGGATATGGGAGGAGTTTGGGAGGCCATGGAGAAGGATTTTTGGTTGGCCTCAAAAAGGTCATCAGGTGACCGAGGAGGGGTAGGCATAACCTTGTCCACAATGTTCTCAGAAATATGGGGATGTGCTGACCTCAACTGAAAATGTAGTTGAATGGGAGGAACATCTTGAGGACTTCTTAAACCTGACAGACAAGCCCTGTGGAGGAGGCAGGGTGGGACGATTGGCAGAAAGGGTGGAAATGACTGGTGTAGTTGGAGAAACTCTGTATTGTGAAGGCACCATGAGTGGATGAGATCTGCCCAGAAATGCTGAGGGCTCTGAATGCTTTGGGCTGTCATGGTCGACAAGTCTCATCAGTGTTGTGTGTATGTTAGGGACAGTGCCTGTGGAGTGGCAGATCAAGGTGGCTGTTCCCATTTTTGAAAAGAGGGACTCTAGGGTGTGCTCTGACTATTGGGGTATCACACTGCTCACTCTCAATGGGAAAGTTTAGGCCAGGGTACTGGACAGGAGACTCCCTCAGAATGTGGAACCTCAGATTCAGAAGGGACAATGCAGATTCTGTCCTCATCCGGTCTACATGTAGTTTATGGGTTTGGAGGAGGTTTATGACAGTGTGTTGTGGGGTGTGGAGTCGAGGATGCCAGGGTCACCACTGCTAGCCATTTCATCCCCATTTAACAGTGTCAGAGCTGTGTCAGCATTCTTAGCAATAATTCAAGATCATTCCCAGTGGGTGCTGGACTCAGCTGAAATCTGCTTCAGCTGTGCTTTATCACCAATTCTGATGGTGACTTTCATGGACAGGATTTCAATGCACAGTTGGGGATTGGAGGATGCCCAGCATGGTGGCCTCAGGTTTGTCTCTCTGTTTGTTTTTTTTTTTTTTTTCCAGATAACCTGACCATGTTGGCTGACCTCCAGCATATGCATGTTTTGTAGCAGAGTGCGAAGTGGTCAGGATGAGCATAAGCACCTCAAGTTCATGGATCATGGATGAGGTGTGAGAAGCTCTGACATCCTGAAGGAGCAGAGCCACTGCCCCTCTGAACAGCTGAGATAATAATGATGATGATGATGATGATTATGATGATGATGATGATAATAATAATAATAATAATAATAATAATAATAATAACCATCATCATCATTAACTTTTTTTTATTCTTTTGTTTTATATAGCACCTTTCATGGCCAGGTCAAAGTGCTTTACACAAAAAATGAAGTGAAAAAATGAAAAAAAAAAAAAAGGTTGTTAATTGCAGATAGATAGATAGATAGATAGATAGATAGATGTTAAATGTATATCAGAAAATGGTTATGTGAGAATGTGGACATTTAAATAAATAAATAAATAAATAAATAAAAAGCAGTATCAGAGGACCTAAGGGCTGAAAGTGTTTGGGCATCTAATTAGGATGCCTCCTGGGCACCTCTTTGTGGAGGTGTTCGAGGCACATCCAACTGGGAGAAGACCCAAGATCCTCAACATGCTTGAGGGACTATAAATCCCAGCTGTCCTGCAAATGCCTCAGGATTCCCTAGGAGAAGATGGCAGATGCGGGCAGGAAAAATGATATCTGGGCTGCCCCCCTCAGTCTGCTACCACTGATCCCACATAGGCACTTATGCAGCAGATACTGGATGGAAGGATGGACTCCACTGTAATGTCTAACATGATATTAAAAAAATATAAGTTTATATTCTGACACTCAAGGTCACCAGGAATTCCTCTGTAAAATACATATCTTCTGTTTTTCATCTCCCTATTCATGTGTGTTGCATTTACAGAATGGCTCTCTAAACATAGTTCTAACTAAAATAACTAAAAATTAACTAAAATATGACTCAAAGAGTACCACATAAAGAAGTGGTGGGCACACTTGATTTTTACACTGACCACTGAATTTTGAAAATATAACTGTTTGAATGAAAACGTTGAAAAACACAGAATATGAATCCATTCAACCAGCATTGTTTGCTAATTATGCTTTAAAATGTTTGTTAATCATCAGTCTAGCTAAGTACATTTACATTAATGCTTTCTGCACAAACTAGCACAAATCCATCAGCTTTATTCAGTAAATGAGGCGACTTTAGGCGATATTTCAAGGTCAGTTTCTGGCACAAAACATAAGTCTCTCTCACTCTCTCTGTCTGTCTGTCTCTCTCTCTCTCTCTGTTTCTCTCTTTCACTATCTATCTATCTATATCTGTCTGTATGCATTTTGTTTCATGTGTAAAATTTAACCTATATCAATATATTTTTTTCACATGGTGACTTTTATCAGACTTACTGACCATCAAAGACAGCAATGTACCATTGATATCAAACCTAAATAACAAAAATTAACAAACTCATTTCCTCTGCGCAAGAGATGCCAGCACAAAAGAGAGCACTGGAATTCCTGACCAGAGACTTCTGCTGAGATTCTGCAGTTCTCTGAAAAAGGACCTGCCAAGTTTGAAAACTAGCACTGCTTAGACAGTATTGTAGGAGCAGCACTGCGCTGAGCACCAGAGCCAAAGAAAGATTGGTCTGTACAACAAAACACAAACAGGGCCAGGCAAACTATTGCACTTCTACAACAAGCTATATCCTAGAGTATTTTTCACAGTGAAATAAATCTATCTGTCCATTGTGTAATGATTGAAATGTTTCTTTTCAGAAATGATCAGATGTGAGATCCTTCAATACTAGTTCAGATTTCTCCCAGTGGTTGTGAATAAGAGTGTAATCCACACAATGGCAAGGAACTGCAATTCATTTGGATCAAGGTCATATACTATGTACCCATAATGTAACATTTTAGTTTGAATAGTTTTAGTTTTAGTGTGAATTATTTTTTTGAATGTGTCAGTTGTGTTAATATAACTGGCTGACACTGTGGGCATTAAATTCAGACACTACAATAAGCAATATTTCTCAATCTTGAACTAAAATGCAAGGTAAATATTTCTTTGAATCTCCCACCCACAGTTCAAACAAATATTTTCCATCTCAACAACTCTACAGGAACTCTGCAGTTCCTTTTACCACAGAAGATTCAGAATTTTGCTTGCTTGCTGTTCTCATCAGAATTTCTATGTGTCATTTAAGACATAAGGCATGGTACACAGGCAGATGCAATATGTGTTTTCATGTTGTAAATGTCTGTCACATTTGTCATAAAATGAAGAAGCACTTTGGAACGGTTCTTGCTATCCACCTGTCTGAAACATTTGCCCTGATAGCTTCATGTTTTCGGTTCTCTTTCTCTTGCAGTCACTGATATTCACAAGCAGTGGATTCAGCCTTTTCCATTCTCCCCAAAGAATCTCCTGAAACCAATTTGAATCATGATATTCCATGTTTTTGCAGATCTCATTCTGTAGCCTGTCTGTGCCACATTGGTAGCGTTGGGTATGTGGATTGTGCAGCCAGCTCTGCCACTCAGAAGTCACACAACACTGGCATCAATTGTGTGTTCTGTGCTACCTATCAGATGTACTGACATCAAAGTCAATCATGGCTCTGCTAACTTTGTCCAAGATGATGGTACAGCAGTGAAATATGGACTGTTGGCCGATCTCAAGCCATTAGATTATTTATTTCAGATCCATCAGTCTGTCAAAACTTGACTTCAAAGACACACACCCCTCCTGCAGTAGCTGTTTAGAGACTACTGTTGTCTATTAATCTGTATTATGAGGTTGTTATCAATATGTAAGCACAGATGGACACACACACACACACACACACACACACACACACACACACACACACACACACACACACACACACACACACAAACACACACACACACAGGCATCACATGTTCCACATATTCCATGATGACAGCATTGGCTACAAGCCTCATTTGATTGAAACCAGAGTGAGGCAGGCCCTGGGGATTAACAAATCCTACCTGAAAAACTGGGTCTTGAAGTCCAGATTTGAAAAAATAACCCATATGTACCTGCTGAAGCAGATATGTGCTTGAAAGAATGAGCTGTCTAAATTTTACTGTAGTCAAAACAGACTGATGATTCATGTACAGAACAAACACGTCCTTTCTCAAATCAAAAACAGAAATAGCTTTGCAATGTGATTTTTAACATTATTCATTGGTTTATTGATGGATTATAAATCCCTGTGGATTTTTGAATGTACACTGCGCAACAGAGAAGTCAGCATAAATGTTTAAATAGTCAGGCATACAAGACTGTACCTAAAGCTGGTGGTGGTTTACTATCTTGCTCAAGGACAAGTGTGGTCTTTCAAAACGAATGAGCACAATGTTTTAATGTGCAAATATGAGCTCACTGCTCAAAAGCGAGAGAGACATGTTTTTCCATGAAGAGGATGTGAATAGAAAATGGCAGTAGTTTGACATTGTAATAGTGCAGCACAAATTAACTGTGTTGTAGCTGATAACTCCCAACAACTATCATCTACCATCTCAACAGTTCCCAATTCATGGCCATATGTTTTTACAGTGAGGGTTGCAGGTTTAAACCTAACCATACCATAATCTCAACCAGGCCGTTGTAGTTGCCTAAACTTAATTGAGCTAACCTTCAGCTCAGTTTTACTTTTTCTAATGAGTGAGCTGACTTTTTTGCTCAGTAGCTTTGTAGAATATACAATGCGCATGCTGGAACAGGAGGGCAAATAACCAAGGATGTTGTAAGAACTTAATGATAATGATATCATGGGATCAATGTTCCTTCTTACAGTTCAACATGCCTTTACATTCTAAGTCAGTTGGAATGATGTGGTAATGAAAAACTGGTAACAATTATTTTCTCTGTACCACGCTTTCCATCTGGCTTCTCTTCTCTACAAAACATTTCAAACGATTTGACGGTGCACATCTCCCATGGACATTTTATGAATCTTTTCTCATTTAGCAGCCCTTATATTATTTTATCATCTTTAAATAGCTCGTGGCTGACGACCCTGCACGGACTGGTGTGCAGTTTTGCATTTTTGGCATTGTCATCACCACTATAATCTGTATGTGGCACCACTGATTCATGACAAGCTTTTAATCCAATAAAATGAATGTTAATGCCATCAAACAAGGCAGCATGGCATGAAATGTCACGCATAGTAACAAAGATGCAAATAAGGCAGCAGGTAGCAAAGTGACTCGGTGGCCTTCTGCTAAGTAACAAACAGCAGGAGTCAAGCATTGCCTTGCAGTTGGAGTCTTTGAATTTTCAATTGCAAATGGCACATGACAAAATCCATACACTACTATCAGTCTCCTGCATGTAATGACATTTTGCGGTGGTTGAATATTATTACTCACTGTTTCAGTAACTGTAGTTAAGAGGCACAAGACTGACTGCAAACAACAGACAGACTACTTCCCAAATTAATTTTTATATCAAAAATCATACGAACAGAAAATTGAATCTAGACAACTCAAAGTGACAGAATTAATTTTGTGCTGCCATGCAGATGTGCATAGAGACAGACCTTGCACCAATTTGTCTGTGCTGAGGTGGAGAAGTGAGGTTATTGTGTATTGTAACCCAATCAGGGTGCACAGCAGCAGCAGTCAGCATGGTTGTCAACCACTTCACATTAGCAAGCTGTTCTTGTGACCTTTCCACATGCAGATAAACACTGACCATGCTTTAAGTGAAAAAAATGCCCCCCAAATTTGCTGTGCACTATAAAATAACGCCGGTTGTGTGTGATCATAATCGCATGATTGTCAGTGTTTGTTTGTCTGCTTGTATGAGCTTGTTTGATAAATATGCAGCCTCTTGTCTGCCTTTCCCTCTGCTAAATATAAACACAACCAACTCTTCCCTCTTTCTCCTCTATAAATGGAAACATCGCTGCCAGTTTGATTCACAGACAGAGGACTAATGACTCATTTTGACGTGGAGACTCACTGGCGGTGTTCCTCGGGGACAATGAGGGGTGGAGGGGGGCAGAGGAGGGTGGTTGGGGTTTACTCTCTCCTCCTCTCAGGGCGGACTTTCCTCCAGAGGGGGTTTAGAGCAACTTTAATTCATTGAGATGTGAGATCAGCTTGCCCTGGGATGAAAATGTAACATGACAGAGTACAATGGAAGAGAGGGGAAAGAGCACTGGTGGATTTTACGTCTAGCGAACCAGGCAATTGCCCGGGGCTCCGGTATTCATAGAGCCTTGAACTTGACATAATTTTGGTTTAATAATTGGACCTTCATTACAATATCTGCTCCTGATTTTTCTCCCTGGCCTCCAGCCATCATTTTCAGCATCATGTTGAGCCATGCCGATAAGAATTATAAAATCCCGTGGCAGCACTGATGGCTGCAAAGCACTCGCAGCTATCAACCATTCGCAAGACAGGGCTTCAAATCTGCTTTTGTGTCAGATGGAAAATAACTGAACAGTCCACTGTACTCCAAACTGTATGCACAACAATGAATAACATGGATACTGTTTGACCTCTTCAACAGACTATCAGCATCTTCTTATGACTTTGAAGAGTCTATTTGAAGAGTGTTATGCAAAGCATCCCACACATCTGGTGATAAGTTTATTGTCCCAAGAGGGAAATTCATTTTGCTGATATGGATTTTAACACACAGTGACAGGCATAATAAAAGCAAACAAATGACAGTAATGTAGATGAACAATTTAACAGATCAAAATCTATATAAAAACTAACATATAACACTAGTAAAACACAATAGCATATTAAACTTTGCAATGAATCCCATGAAATATGACATCAAATGTGTGTTATTCACTTCGTTTTTGTTTGTTTCCTTAGATCTGTCTGTTGACTGTTGGATAATATACTGGAGCTGTATTTAAAAAAAAATATCCAGCGAGAATCATAATATTATTTTTCACAATACTGCATGTATACTTGTTGTTGTTGTAGTTGTATCAATATTTATGCACTTCATTTTCATGCATTGACTAAATTGTGCTAATTCTATAAATTGCAGTGGGAATTTCTCATTACATTTTTTTAATCTAATATGTTGTGTGTTTTATTAGTTCATCCAAGTGTTGCAGTAGCTTGTATTTTAACTTCTATATATTTTCAGTCAATTCTGTGGAGTATTGCAACACATCATGATATATATTATTCTGTGAGGTTGTTGCCAGTACCCAGCCCTAGACTGCAGTGTACTGTACTAAGCCCTGGGCTCCCCTCTCACTCTCCTACCGGTGGCCAGTGACTGGAGTCTGACTGGAGCCTGCAGCAGTAGTTTTTGAGAGGGGCAAGTCTTCTGCATTACCATTCACATTCATTTTGTGCTTTATAGTGCCGTTAAAATGTGCTATTGGCTATAATGAAAGGTTAAGAGAAAACATTATTTGAGATTACTGCTTAAGTGTTTTTTTCTTTGTTTGTATGTTTGTTTGTTTGTTTTGTTTTTGTTTGTTTTTTTTTCCCTCAGGTCCAACTTGATAATTTATTATAGCTGAACTTAGGATTAATAATGACATGACAATTCTGTAAGTGGTTACAGTGAGATTCCATAAATCTCTGTTTTAGCATTGCCTTTTCAAGAAGTTGTGCCTTAAGCTCATGCAATACAACAAAATGCAAAAACAACAGTGTAATTGTAGTGATCTGCCTGCTGATGTGTTTTGTTTCATGTTTAATACATACGATATAACAATATATTATTTTCACATGATGACTTTTATCAGACTTAGTGACCACAAAAGACAGTAATATACCATTGATATCAAACCTAAATAACAAAAATTAACAAACTCATTTCCTCTGCGCAAGAGATGCCAGCACAGAAGAGAGCACTGGAATGCCTGACCAGAAACTTCTGCTGAGATTCTGCAGTTCTGTGAAAAAGGACCTGCCAAGTTTGAAAACTAGCACTGCTTAGACAGTATTGTAGGAGCAGCACTGCGCTGAGCACCAGAGCCAGAGAAAGATCGCTCTGTACAACAAAAGACAAACAGGGCCAATCAAACTATTGCACTTCTGCAACAAGCCATGTCCGAGAATATTTTTCACAGTGAAATAAATCTACCTGTCCATTATATAATGACTGAAATGTTTCTTTTCAGAAATGATCAGATGTGAGATCCTGGTTGTGAATAAGAGTGTCATCCACACAATTCATTTCTATCAAGAAATATGTACCAAGTTCCCGCTGCATTATGCCAACCTGAGACTGCTGTCAATAAGTGTTTATTTTAACATCTAAGTTCAGTTTGTTTTTATGAATTAATTTGCTGAATGTATTGTACCTACAATTTTGGTGATTTTCATGTTGTGGCTTAATATGAGTATTTACATTCTCCATATAAACTGAAAAATATCTACTCATTAACCTAGGGACAATATTGTTTCCCTTAGTTTCTGAAAAGTCAGTATTATGGAGATACATGGTTTTGGTTGGACAGCAGCGATATGTGGAATGGTGACTTAATCTACCAACACGTCATCACCTCAGGAGATGAGGGAACATCAGCAAAGCATGGCGATCCAAAGAACAGCACAAATGAAAGAAAGCATGTCTCTTTGTCCTCACTCATGTTTGACAGCACATTTTATTGCTTTTAGACACTGGGAGTGGGAGAGCTGCATTTGACGGGTTGGATGAAAAGCTTTCAGAAAAAAATGTCACTTCACGTTGTTTCATTTTAAACCCACATTATGTTAAAAATTAACACCACCAAAAGATTTGAGTGCTTAATTGGTGATCTATGAGTGCAAGTGCCTGCCTGGGGCTGCATAAATTACACTTTTTTTTGTTTGTTTTGGTTTTTGAAGACATCTTCAGCAATGGCGAAAAGCTCAGTGCAGAAACATGGAGAAGGTCAGGCAGCGGTCTTCACAGGAGAGTGAGAAAGAGCTGGTTTGTCAGAAACATCACTTCAGAGTCACTCACAGCTTGTTAGCACACCAGCTCGAATGAGGATGATTGACACACACATCGCCGGAAGGCCTTTTTAATTCGTGTTATTGGCCCAGAAGAGCCATATATATACTGTGGCCAGAATAATCTGTCTGACACAATTTGTTCTGCGATACACACACACACGCACACACACACACACATACACACACATACTGCAGAGATTCCAGATGTACAAGTGAAATTGTTTGACACATCACCCCTATAACTACTTGTTTATTTTGTTTCTCTGCATGTGAACTTGAACCAGACATCACAGTTGGTGTCAAATGGCAGCGGCAAGCTTTTCCATAACATGCCAAGCGTCTGTGAATACTCTTAACACCCCTCCCATCCCCACATATCCCGACATAACCCCCCACCCCCCACCCACCCCACACACACACACAACACACACACTCCACGGTCTGCTTGACAGAAGACTTCACAGCTAATCATCACGCGCCAGAAAGGCGTAGGTGTCAGACATAGCTGGGGAAAAGGAGAAAGGAGAGCAGACCACAACATGCCCTCTCTTGCTCTCAATGCCTCCCTCTTTCTTTCTTTCTTTCTTTCTTTCTTTCTTTCTTTCTTTCTTTTTTCTTTCTTCACTTATTGGTATCAAATGTAATATAACATGTAATACACTTTGTTAAAAAAATCTATGTTTAACAAGTATAAAATTATGATATGAGGGTGGCGTGATGGCATGGTGGAGGTGGTGTGAGCACAACTGTGAGCGCAACTGTGCACTTTGAATTGATGTGTTCATTTATGTATTGTATTGTTCCTCTCTGTTGTAATTTAATTGGGTAAGAACAGTACAACTGTGTTTTGAGGAGAGTCGGCATAATGAGCAAAGCCTTCAGCCTACACCTTTACTTTTGTTTCATTTGTTTGGTCATAATTGAATGACTTCATATGTTTACTTTCATGTGCTTAAATGCTGAAATAAAGACTCTTTGTTTCTTTGTTCTTTTTCTGTCTTTGATCTGACATGTCCCATGAGACAAGCTCAGTGCCTACGTCTGACCGTCCAGCAGGTGGAGGAAGAGAGTCAAAGCAATTGTCTCACTCCTACTACAATGTGCTCTCATACAAAAGCCAACAAAAGGAATTTTGTCACAAGGTTTGCAGATAGGGATAAGACATAAATATAATTATAGAGATATTTCCTGTGTCTTAAGGTTTAATCAGGAACAGAGACCCTATGTGTTTTTGTAATACAGTTAAAAGGATTTTATTAAAGGTCGTTTGTACAGCTTCACACTATCAGCCAGGCCAACGGCTTCCATGATAACAGGGTGATATAGCTGAAAAGTATACAAGACAGTTATGCATTGCTGTTGTCACGCCCATGGATTGAAAAGATAAGGTTTTGCCTGGCATGACATTCAATTGTCAACCTCATGAAGACACTTGTTACTCCTCAGTCACCCACAAATGGGAACCAAGGGAATTGATTTTAAAAGTCTGTTTCTAATGTGGCCTTTTTGAACAACAACAAAAATATAAAAAAACAAACAAACAAACAAACAACAAAACTCTCTTGTGAATAAACATGAGATTTTTTTTTTTTTTTTTTTTTATCATGATCTCATCTTGCTCTGGATGGAGCCCACGTCCATTTTTGAAGCAGTGCACGTCCTTGCCCACAAATTAGTTCACATGTTTAGAGAACAGTAAACAGACTTCACATTCTTAATGGTTAAGTTGCTCTCCACCAGAGAAATTTGTCTCTGTCTCCCTCCCTTTGACCAGGTCAGTTTTTATGGAGCATAACGCGCTGCTATTTGATGTTAAACAAATAGACCGGTCAGCCTCTGTCATTCTCATCGCTTCTACTCCTCTCTCATTACATGACTTTATGGCTCCCTATTAGATTGAGGATATTAATGTTATGATACACACACCAGTCTTCCTCAGTGTCCATTATGAAATCTTCTTTAACCATTCTTTAACCACGCATTAGCAATAATGACATGGCTAAGGAGTTGCAGAATGAGGGAGACTGTGTGTGCCCTCCAAAATAATCATGTTAACAAAACATTTACTCTCATAGTCAGGAGATAATATCTTGTTTTTCTAAGAAAAAAAGTGGAAAAAACATCTGCCAGTGGGATGAGAATATCCCACTGGAAAACTTTTGTTGCCGGGATATTTTTGAACCAAGCGTAATATATCCTCATTTGGCCATATTTATATTTTCCTGAAACAAGTGGAAATGCACTGAAAACAAGTTGAATTCTCATCTCACTGGCAGATTTTTTTCCACTTGTTTTCTGAACAAACAAGATTTTATCACTAAAGGACATGCTAAGATGGATATTTCTTGTAGTGTGTGTGTGTGTGTCTGTGTGGGTGGGTGGGTGATAGAGGAGTGTTTGGCCTGGAGGCTGGGAAAGGAGGATTCTTTAGGGGTAATGAATTTCCCCCCAGGGCTCAATAAGGAAATTAGCAGCAAGGGAAAAAAAAAAAAGAAAAAAAAACTACCAGTTATCTCTGTTATTGTTTAAGCTCTGTACCCTGCATGGGGAGACAAAGTCAGTTTGACAACTCCGACCCTCATTAACTTGGCCTCATTTACCTTAACTGGGCACTGCACATTCCTGCGGAGTAATTGGAGTCACAGTTGAGATGAAAAGTTAAATGGCTGAAAAGATAATGAGAAAATAAGTTATGAGGAGTCAGGTAAGAATCCAGTATCAGAAATCCCTATTTGTTAAATGTATTCTGCATAAAATACTTTTGGGTATCTTAAAATGGAAGATCATCAAATATGAATATACTCTGAAATATACTCAGTTGAGTTGATATGGGAATGGGAGATTAAAGTAAGTTTGCAAGACAATAGACAGTGAGTGGATATGAATGAATGCGCAGGGAAGAGTGGGACTTGGGTATCTGTGTCTGTCTGTGTGCGAGAGGTAGAGAGAGAAAGGAAACAACAACGGAAGGAGAGAGAGAGAGAGAGAGAGAGAGAGAGAGAGAGAGAGAGGGAGGAAAGAAGAGAGGGAGGAAAGAAGAACAAGTTTACACAAAAGCAGAACCAACGAAGCAGAGGGGCACATTATGATCTGAGAGGAAGATCAGGTTCAGACGGACGCTCAGGACAGGCCATGTAAGGTGAGACTGATACTGCACAAGTTTACACTGTTAGATTAGACAACAGTAAGCGAGCAAAGTGAAGTCTGATGCAAAATGGCATGCTTTGAATAACTTTTAACAACAAGATACTACGTATAGATAAAGTCATATAGGGATGTAAACACATGATCATGAGAATACAGTACATTTTGACATTGGCGTACTAAACTTCTGAAGGCTGACTTATGGCTGTTTTGCTCACTGATTCGTTTATGCTTCATTTTGTCTGGTTAAACAATGCAAGGCTGTCGGCTGGCATGTCAGTGGGTACTTGTGGCTTGAGTGAGTAACATTAAGCTCTTTATGGTGAGGTTATCATGGTCTCGCCTTTCCCAGTAGTTTCATAAACATCATATCTGAGTTGGATTTTGGCTTTCGGTTTCATTTTAATTCTCCTTTATGTCATGTGTTTATTTGTTATGTGTCTGTGTTATGTGTTATGTGTTAATTTGTTTTGTAATATTGTAATTTTGTAATTACGTTTGATCACACTGATAGCCTAGATCCAAACACAGCCTAAGAAAAAAAGTTAAGATACACTAGTTGTACTGTTTTTTTTCCCTGTTTTTCTCTGAGTTTTGCGAACGCTCATGAAGGTGTAGCTTGTTGACATTAAGGCAATCACATCAGAGTTTTTCTTGTTGGGTCTTAAGAATATCAAAGTTATGTAGAAGCCTGATTTCGTATTGAATGTGACTTTGGTAAACTAATATTTGCTTTGCCGCTTATACTTCATTTACTGTTAATATATGTTTTTAATCTGTCTTGTTGGCTGTGTGAGTAATCATGAACCAGTCATATTGGCACACTGTTCCCTCACGCCATTGACTCATCTATGTCAACATCTATATTTAATTTGCTCCTTGATGTGGGTTTTTCCTATTCCTCCCTTGCAATCTCGGACATGTGCATTTAGTCAAAAATTAGCATATGAATCTCAAGCAGGTGTTGATCAGCCATCATTCATTACACTAGAATCACTGAAACTATGACATTTGACTGTGATATTTATGGCACTGCAGAAAGATGATGTCATATAATTATATCAGACTGGCATTTGTTGTATAGAGAAGATACACAGATGCATACATAAAGGATCTAAACAGATTCTGCTTTGAAGCACTTCATTAAACTCTGAAAATACTGTAACTAAATCATTCTTCCTAGACATGGAATAATCTGTTGGTAACATACAAAACCCATCAGCTGTTGCACTTAACCATCTATGCACAAGTAAGGATAAATAAAACGTGAAGTACTGCCTCTGTGCATGCATACACAAGTACATGCTTTACACCAGCCTGTCACATCAAGCATTCGATGTTACAGGCATGAAGTATCATATGACTGGCCTCTTTAATTAGCAACTCATATCCACCATCTGGTCATTTTATACCCTTAGTAGCGCTGAACATGATTCAAATCACCACAAGTATGCAATGACTGTGTTTATAGAGAAAATTGGATGTGTTTTTCATGCTTGTGAAGGCTCAAAATTAAGAATTTGCTATTGAGTAGCACATGCTGCTTAATATGCTGAAAGTTAGTGATTTGATTTTTGGCCAATTCTCTAAGGTCACCCAGCAAGCAAATT
Organism: Myripristis murdjan; assembly: GCF_902150065.1. Classification (NCBI taxonomy): domain Eukaryota; kingdom Metazoa; phylum Chordata; class Actinopteri; order Holocentriformes; family Holocentridae; genus Myripristis; species Myripristis murdjan. Next base: position 24,870,869 of record NC_043993.1, read on the forward strand.
AATTATGTAATGTACTGTAAGTTGACCTGAAGTTCTCATTATGGAAACTAGGCTTATGTTTCACTCATTACCTCTTTGTTGAGGCACACTCCAACATGTAGAGATGAAAGAGCAGGGATGAGCACTGTTAACTTGGTTTTATCTGAGTTTGTATTAAATTCTCTCTCAGTCTTTATGGCCTGTTCCTGTGGTGCTAAATGAGAGCAGCAGGCTGACCAGGGACACAGCTTGATCTGAACTCACTCCGTACTGAACAGACAAGGTATCCATGGAAACAAGCAAGTGTTGATGCCCTAGGTGAATCTATTGACATTATTAAAGTCCATTAAAGACTTGGATCTTCCTAAAAGGGCCAGGTGCAGCTCAGACAATGGTTAATTCCTATTTGGTAAGCTCAGAGCTTGAGCAGACACAAAGTAAGTTTTTTTCCTCTATTTTTTTAGATATAGAATCATGTAGAAAGTTTATTATAGTCAATATCACAGTTTAGGGCAAATTTAACCCTAATAGGGTTATTTGTATGTATAAGATTCTGCTGCTGAGGTCCAGTGTAGATCCACACTCTTCTGCCCTGTTTGCTACTTCCTGTTAAATAAGCCATGTATCATGTGAAACACCATATAAACAGCAGTGACTATTACTTTCAAATAAAATTCTGCGATTTCTGTTTTTATAGAGAAGGGCTGTAACTGTGCTGTGAAATGAAGTAAAATGGGTTGTAATGGTTTTACAGTGGCCTTTCATTTATGCAGCAGATAGATAAGGTGTGACATGAAATTTTGTAAGATGAAGTTTTCGTGCCCAGTAATCATAATTGTGTAGACTTGACATTTGATGTGGTGAAAAAACATAAAGATAAAAAGAATCTTCTTACATTTTTTGGTTCATGAACTTTATCTTAATTTTTCTGCAAGTTTGAATTTTTAACCTGCTGATTTATGAGTCAACCTAACTGTTGCATCAAAATCTTGCAAAAAATAGTTATACAATATACATTTAAGTAATTCAAGGTCAGGTTTATTCTATATTTATCCACAGATTTGGATTGTTTGTAATTATATTTAATCACACTGGTAGCCTAGACCTTTCAAAACATAGTTACAAAGTGCTTCACAACAGCAAAATTAAAGGGAGAACCTAGTACAAAATGATGCAATAGTAAAATAATAAAAATTTAAAAACAGCAAAAGCACATTTATAATATTTCTGCAGCTAGAGGTTGTGGAGTTGTGGTGAGATGTGATTATGTGTGGTGTCTGGGCTTATGATAATGACTTTGGATGTGTTGGTATTCAGTTAAAGGAAATTACGCAACCAGACTTGAACTTCATCAATGTATTCCTGGAGAGTGATTAACTTATTGTTACTGTAGAATCGAAAGAGAAATAAAGCTGTATGTCATCTGCATAAAATGGAAATTAATATTGTGTCTGTGGATAATATGTCCTAGTGGTATGCACAGATTTTATTTGTCATTTTTAGCTCAGCTTTTAATACACTCCAGCCTCATCTGCTCATTTCAAAACTGAAGCAGAAGAGTTTCTATGCTTTTTTTTTTTTTTTTTTTTTTTTTTTTTTTTAAAGTTATTTTTCCTTTTTAACCAATTGAACTCAGCATGTCAGTCAACAACACTCCATCTTAATCCAGATCAATCAGCACAGGTGTCCCATGGAGTTGTGCATTTCTTTTTATACTGTCCACAAATGACTGTACAAACAGCCACCCCAGGAACTTTGCTTTAAAATTTCAGATGACACCGCTATCCTGAGCCTACTGCCCAAAAAACAACCCCATGAGCCTATTTTTCTGAAACAGAAAGCTTTGTGCAGAGGTGTGATACAAACCATCTCATTTTAAATGCCACCAAAGCTCTGGGAGACAGACCCGAGATCAGTGGGGGATCATAGTCCTGTTGTCACACATGATACACACATCAATCAGGTCTACTCATACAAGCATCATGGTGTTCACTTGAACAACATGTTCATTGGAAGGTTCATATGGATAGTTTGTGAGGCTATAGTTTTTATACAGACTTGTCTGGTGTGGACCGGAGGATTATTTTTCTGCGTTATTTGACTGTATTAGAGAGATTAGTTAGATACTGTATGTGATGTCAGCATAATATGGCAACCTCACTGTACAACTAAAGGCTAAGCTTGCTCGTCTGGTACTCACTGCCATGGAGGTGATAGGGATGAATGAAAACCAGTCCTTCCAGTCTACCTATCAGCAGTCTGTTCTTAGGCAAGCTCAGGGGATAATGACTGACCTGTCACTATCCCTCCATGCAGAATAGAATAATATTCTCCATGCAGAATATTAGCTTTTGCCCTCTGGCAAAAGCTCAGTTCTCCACTGCAACCTTAGTCATTTTTAAAAACTCATTTGTCCCTACCTCTATTATTTTTTTAAAAAAATGTGGCTTGAGGCTGAAATGACTATGCAGTGGTTTCTGGGTATTCGCCACTGGATGTGTGCAATATGTGCTATGTGCAATGTATGAGCAATATTTCTTGCTATGCGGAATATGGATTATTGGCTATTTATTGTTGTGACTGGTATAGCTGGTGGTGTTTTTTGTTTACATGAAGTTTGTTTTACTGCAACTATGGAGGCATTTATGTGTGCAGCATTGAGTCTAAGACAAATTTCCCCACAGGGACAATGAAGTATATTGTATTGTGACATTAACAGAAAAAAAAACAATGGGCCAAGAATGGAACCCTCTGGAGCGCCAAAAAAAAAAAAAAAAAAAAGGTTCTGTAGAAGATCTGCAATCACCAATGGCAACACTAAAAGTCCTATTTTGATTTTACGAGTAAAACCAGTCTAAAACAGTGTATCTCAATTAAAATTGAATGTTCTACAGTGTCAAAGCATCAGTGAGATCTAAAAGGATTCAAATATATAAGTGGCCAGAGTTAGCTGCTAAAAGCTCATTGAGCACTTTGGGCTCTGTGCTATGGTCCACTCTGAAGCCAAACTGAAACTTTTCAAAGAGAGCATTTCCGGTCATAAATGAAATTATGTGCCCTGCAACTGTTTTTCCTAAACCTTGCAAAGAGAAGTTAGGAGATGGGATGGAAGTTGTTCTGGATATTGTAGTCTGGTGACGGTTTTTGAGAAGTGGTTGGACTATTGCAGACTTATAATAATCGGTGATAGTGCCAGATGTTAGAGAGGAACTGATTATGGTTGAAATATGAGGACAAACTATTTGCAGAACTTGTTTAATGACGCGGGCGGGAAAGATCTCAAGATAACAGGATGTGGGCTTCAAATTGGTAATAGTCTTGGCTAAATGATAAATTGAGATGGGGTGAAATTAATTTAGAGAGCAGGACAAATGACTGGGAGGTTTGGGTGTTACAAGAGACAGTGGGATAATTTGATTCGCTGTAGTGATGAGTTTGTTGGAAAAGAAAGAGAGAAACTCACATATCTCTGTGGAAGGCTCAATCACATTAGGGGGGACATCTGTAGTGCTGTTTTTTCTCAGTGATCTCAGTGAAATAATTTTCATCAGCATTTTTTTTTATTGCTGAATTTTATTTATTTATTTATTTATTTTTTATACTGTCAGGCTGGACAGTTAATTGTGTGGCCTTCCATATCCATTCTGTCTTAGTATATAAGAATTTTATATACCTGCTGTGATAATTATTATCTGTCGTTCGACATCATTATAATAATCAATATTTAAACACACTACCAATACCTGCTCCCATCATCATAATTTCCAATTATCCCATCATCATAATAGTAATCACCTTCATGTCATTGCACTTGTTGTCATGGAAATTGCTTTTGCCACCATCCTCCTCCTGCTCATCATTACCAAAACTACTTCACCAAAAACAACCCAAAAAACAACAACTTTGAGCCTAAAAATAAGTTAATTCTTGAATATCAAAGATGCTTTAAAAAGTAGTAGAAGTTGATTGTTCTGATGGAGAGGAAGAACAGGGTTCTACACTTAGGATAGTACTAGATAGTACAGTATTGCTACTAAAGTGCATATAATGTGTTACTAAAATTTCCACAGAGTTTGTGTGGAAAGTTATTCCCTATCTTGGCTTAGACTATTCTTAGGGTTAGCCTTAAATAGGTTCAGGTTACAGCTTGTACACACACACAATATGACAAAACCCAGGATTTAACTGTCCCAGACGAATTTGTGAGATCTGAGATAAAACCTCATGCTGGAGCCTACTCCATTCTGACGATCGTCCCCACTGCTTGTTAAATGTGAGACAGAGACACAGTCTGACCTCATCTATTTTGAGTCTGTCCCAGACATTCTGATCTTTTTAAAACATGTTTGATTTTATTGGCATTTTTTAACCAGTCTTGTAGTGTGAGGTATATCAGGATGAGTTCTGAAAGCTGTAGACAACGAGACCCTGTGAAAAAAAAAAAAAAAACAGGTGAAGAGGTAGGAACTGTAAACAGAATAATTATAGAAAACTCATGATGTTTGCTTTTCCCCAGCCATTTTTACCTCCAAATTTGGCACCCGGCTGGCTTTTTCTTTTCTCCACAGTGAAATACAGATGCAGCAAAAATGGCAAGCTGTTCCACGTCAAGCCCAATCTGTTACAGTTAAGTCATACTGTTGTCTGGGTGACCAAATTGTTGCCGAGACTCACAACAGTGGGAAAGGATGTTGCTTAATGAGAGCAGTACAGCGATTTAGGATATTTAGTCATAAAGCATACTTGCTGTACAATAAATTCCACCAGAGTTCTGGGCAAGCTATGCCCACATGGCCAACATTAGGGTTATGATTGGCTAAGGTCTTTTTTGACTGTCATATAAAGGCTGTTTTAGTGGTTAGGGTGAGTTGGACTGCACTAAAGGTTAGTATTGGAGTCTATGGAAATGCACCAAATAAGCATGTGAGACTTGGTTGAACCTCTATTTTCAGTCATGATTGGTAGCTGAAGATCAACACTGCACCATCCAAATAGAGCTTTTCCAAGAACATCCATAACTACTCACTACCCTTACTGCACTCTGCCTTGGATTAATGTTTTCTCGTATACTACTGTAAACAGAAAGAGCGAGAGCAATTTGTCACAACAAAACACAGATATCACAAACGTCCAGTTACTGTGTTTTCCCTTTATATGGCAGCACAGCTGGTCACATATTTTCATCAAGTGCCAAAGTTAGATGTGATATATCGACTGGTGTTCTTATTGTTGGGACGAACCATACCTACTTTGAAAGTCACTGTTTTGCACTGTTTGTGAGTATATGTGTGTTGGTGTGTTCCTGTGGTCTATGGGCATGCATGTCTGTTTGTCTCCTTGGTTTTCATAATCATGTTCGGACACAGAGTTATGATGAAGTAATCCAGTCCAGATGGGAAGAATACCATTATTAAGACCCATGACTTGTTTTTGTTTTTACTGACCTTTTTATGAGGTAAAAAAAAAAAAAAAAAAGAAACTCGGCACTGGGGGGAAAAAAAACAACAAAACAAAACAGAAAACAAAAAACAAACAAACAAACAAAAAAACAGTCTCATATATCCCTTATTATATTATAAACCTTTATTTTAAAACACTTACTTATAATTACAGTAGAAATTGTAATAGTTCCATTTCACCATATCCTATTGATCCCCAAAGGAGAAATTAGCCTTGACTCTCCCGCCGTTAAAGGCAGGTCAGAGGTCAGGATCATCTATCAGACAGCACACCAGAGCTGGATGAGATCCAAAGTCTTGCGCAAGGACTTGTCAGCAGTGTGGTTGCTAACCGTCACGGAGACTTGAACCCTCGCCCTCTAGACAGCCTCGTAATCACTGTGCCACCCTGCTGCCCTTGTTCTCTGCATCCAGTCATTGAATAACAGCAATGTAAGGGATCTGGTTATCTTTGTGTCATCTTACATAACACAGTGTTTCCCTATTTTGTTGTTACTTTTTCCACAAGGATGATTAGCAATCTACTTTTGGGTCCATACCCACCAGCTGAGAAATGCTGCCCCTGGCTATTTAGACTAAATAGTAATGACATTTGAAAATCTGGACTTATTTCCTGATTTGAGCTCTAAAAGTGCCATTTAATGTCACAATCAGTCTGACATTGAATCAGTCAGCTGTAATATCATCAAACCTTAATTAGAATTTGAGAACTATCAGCTCACTGTATGTTTCGTCTATCTTTAATGGGAGCATATCAGATCAAATTAATATGGAAAGCAGAGAGGACAGAGAGAATGAAGCAACGCTCATAGGAACAGACTGTAAAACATAAGTCTCGGGCAGTTACAGCTGGTCTGAGACAGTTTGCATTATGTATCTGAATTTATTGTGCCAAGGTTGAGTATATGCCTTGTCACAATGATTCTAACTTTAGTGTTACAAAACAGGTCACACCTGAAATGTGCTGAGAAAGGTTTACTTATATGTGCTGAGAAAGGGTTACATAGCAAACATCTGTCAACTGCTGTGAATCAACAGTTGTTGAATAGCGATGGAACTGTGCATCTTTAATTGAATTCACTAGATTATGCCATCTGTCACAGGACGAACGATTGGCTTTTTCTCGAATTAAGATCCCTTTAAAGGATAGAGTTGACATTATTTTGAGTTTGGTTCATGGGTTCACACAAGTATGTCATTTCCAGATGCCAGTGTTATTAATCTCTTTAAAAATCATATCAAAACAAAATAGAGACACTGAGCTACCTGTTTACTTGTGCCAAGTTAATGTAAAATATCATTAAATTATCATTAAAAATATCATTACCTGACTTCAGGCTAATATGCTCCATATTTCCTAGTCCCCTTGGTAAGTTGCTATAACCTAGCTTATTATATGCACTTAGAGAATAATCTCTCATTGGTAGAAGAAACACTATTCTACTGCAAAACTTCAGACACCTGCCTGGAAACAATTATTAATAAAACTTAAAAGTTATAGTCTGAATGCAAACCTGTCAGTGACACAGCTTGAGTCGTATTCTTGAAGTGAAAGTGAAGTGAAAAATTATTTTCTTGAGTGTTGTTGGCAGGGTGCATATTCCAAAAATATTACAAGGAGCTTGCAGTAATGACATATTTTCTCCTCCTGTAAATATAATGAAGAGCTTTGTGGAGTCATCCTGCACTTAAGGGGATTTGTGCTTGTTTATTCTACCCCTTAAACTGTGACGGCATATTTTATGGTTGTTTAAGAACTGGTTCCATGGGACTCTGACATGGATGCACTGTATAGGCAGCTGGCCCAGTCAGATGGTTTCAGTCACTCTGTGTGGACAAAGTGTCTGTCTTTCTTTCTGCACATTGAGTTAGTCTACCATTTGCCCAATGTCTTGCTCTGTACTGCCTGGCCAATCATTGCCTGTCACCTTTAGAACTCGGTCAAGTGATTGCCTGTTACATTTAAAACACAATGTATTGCCACACTATGGGTGCTGACTCACTGCATCTCCACTGATAGAACAGGACTTTAAAGTCCAACCTGTAGAATATAAGTCACCCAGCTTCAAGTGATGATAACCTCTTATTTGACACTTTGTTTTTCCTTTTTTTTTTAGGACGGAGGGTGGGGAGGTGGGGGGGTCGCTCCTAAACTATATTTGTATTATTGGCAAGTGGCCGTGGTATAAGCAAGATAATCCACTCTGTAGTGTGTGTTAAAAGGTTTACAAGGCACAACATGGAGGCAAAGAATCATCCAAAGGTGCAGTGGACTTTCAACTCACTCAACAATATTGCTTTGTTGAAAATTTAGCATGAAATGTACATTTTTAGTGTTTAGGCAATGCCATGTATGGCTTACAATGAAAGAGCTGGTAGGGGTTCAGTCTCTTGCTGAAGGATACTTGCATAGTAGGGTCATCAGATGTCTCTGTTTTCAGGGGACAGTCAGGGGACAGAGTTGATGCTTTGCCCTCAGCTGGAGCTGTCCCCGGAATGACCCCGCTTCTCCACACAGCACTGGTTTTACCAGAATCAATATTCTGACTTGCAGTTTTTATCTCAAGACCACAAGACCTCTATCATGCCAGTGAATGAGGGCATATGACTTTAAGGGCTTGTGTTATGGGAAGTGTAAAGTTTTCTTTTTTGTTTGTAACTGGCAAGACAAATACTCAATTTGAAGACTAAGTTACACATCAGAGCAGTGATGCTGGGTCAACATAAGATAAATTCACTTGATTTTGATCTAACCCTGGGAAAAAAGGCAATTAGCCACAAAGCAAACATTTATAAAATAATCAGAAAAAAAATGAAATCACAATAAAACTGTATATGTAATTATTAAAATAAGCATATAGTATTACATATTATTGTATACAATTTCTGTCAGATTATTTGTCTATTGTGTTTAATATTTTTCAGCAAATCACAAATGACCCTGGATTGATCTTGAAGGTACTCTGAAAAACTCAAACAAACCAGACCTGCTTTTTGGGGGGTGAGGAAGTAGTCATAAAGATGTAACAACTCCAAAGATGTCCATATTGTGAATTTGACAGAGGACCGGAAGCTACAGTAGTACAGCTGACTCTGCTCTCAACTTAAATGTTCAACAGATACTGAAATTTTGTCAGTATCCATGAGTGACATGAGAGAAAACCTCAGAATCTCCTCTCACTGTGTGGCAAAAATTGTGATTTAGGCCTATAAATGAACAGACTTTGAAATGACTTATGTTTATACAGCACAACAAAGCACCATACTGCATAAAATATTACATTTGTTGTATAGTGACACAGGCCTAGTTAGTGCAGAGACGTACATTTTTTTTCAATTGCTTTACCTCCTCTGTCAACTCAGAAACCATGGTATCAAAACAGTTTGTATTTGTATTTGTTTATTTAGAAGGGACAATGTACATCGATCACTCGCATTGCATAAAATGTACCAGATTTAGCCATCAGGCTATTTTGCATCTGTAGTCCCTAGCAGGTTGATGTTGCAAAAGAATGGCAGACTACAGAGAAATAACTAACAGTGGTACAAGAAGCATGACATAACAGACAATTAGCAAGCATACAATATATAAAATGACAATTACTAAAGGGCCATGGTAATTTAGACAAACCAACAAAAAATTACATGTGATTGCAGATTTGATTATCCAGTAACCATTGTTTTGTGGATGTTGAGAAAGTGTGTATATTAGTAATTTCCCTGAGTACAGTGGGTAGGGTGTTCCATGTATATGCTGCTCTGTAGGAAAAAGCTGACTGTGCAAAAGATGTTTTCCTGTATGGTATTTTGCAGTCCCCTCTGGTGGATGCTCTTGTAGAAGTAGTTTGAGTTTGTGTAATGAACTCACTGAGTGGAATTGAGTGAATTTGATCATGTTTTCCCAGTTTACAAAGCCATGTTTTGCTAAAATCATACAGTAGTGGTAAGTATTAGGCCTATGTATTACAGTTTTTTTCAATTGCTTACACACATTTTCAAAGCTCTGTGTATTTTTCTCAAAACTTTACACACAAATCCAACTACTGCTAACACAAAATGCAAAAAGCACCCCATCTATTGCAAAATGAAACACAGTATTCAAAATATTGTAAACACATCTCAAAAGCAAGCATTTGTCTCACATCACGAACACATTTCCCATTGTGTCACATACTTGTGTATATCATTTACACACTGTTGCTCTAAATCTAAAACTCTTTTGTTTCTATGGATTTTCTTGATATATTGCCATATAAGAGTGAAAATATAGTAGCATGCAAATAGAAGTCAACACAAGCAATAATGGAACCAAAAATATTTAATTTTCTGAATAAGTCAGTTGCTGTTGTGGATGCAGCATTGTACAGCATCAAAGCAAAGTACACCAACCATCACATATGGAAGAGAGTGTGTGTGTGTGTGTGTGTGTGTGTGTGTGTGTGTGTGTGTGTGTGTGTGTGTGTGTGTGTGTGTGTGTAACTGCCGGTTCAGGGTGAAGCGCTCAGCAGAGACAGACGGTACCCCACATCTTGACCAATCACGTGCGGTTTTCGCAGAAAAAAAAAAAAAAATCGGCTCCTGGAAAAAAAAAAAAAAAAAACACAGCTCCCATCACTATTCCAAAGCGTCCTCCACGAACCTGGACTCCTCGTCCTCTGTGTCTTCGTCTGACTCCCCTGGCTCTCTGCATTGTTATCCATTGTTCAAGACAGATAGTTTTATAGGCCTATGTCAAGGAGTGATTGGTTGGTGTTCAGTAAAGCAATTATTGTTTACACATGTGAGGACAGAGTCTGAGGCACTGATGAATAAGTGTGGCATTTTGATTGGTTGTGTTTGAAATGGGAAATCAAGTTACTTTCTGATAGATTTTTGTGTGTTAGCTAGAGAATTGTGTGTATTGATTTGCAAAAAGTGAATAGCTAAATTGAAAACTGTGTCAAGGCTGAGAATTAGTTTATGGTTTTGCTGATTTGAGGTGAAGTTGTGAGGTTTGAGTGAAAGAGTTTAGAAATAGTGTGATATATAAAGGTTTTGTGTGTAAGCGATTGAAAAAAACTGTAGTTAATGCATAGGCCTAACGAGAGGCGCTCTTCCCAAAATAACACATATTGTTTGCAAAAGGCTCTTACCATGACAAAACATTTCAAACATGCAGCAAAAGCACATTTTGTCACTGCCCAATAATCCAGCCACTCACTCGCTTCATACTCAACACCAAAATGCAACATATTCATGCAACTTTTCAATCTGAGCAGGTTACTTTTTCCTGTGTGTATTGTAGTCATGTTTTTTTTTTTTTTTTTTTTGACAATTTACACAGTTACATATTGTAAAGCAAGTAGCAAAAGCCAATATTTCCCTCAAACAACTCAGCTTCTGCCCAAATGAGTAGATTCCTTCAATCAGCTTTACTGTACTGTAACACAGCTGACAGCAGAATACAAAATACAGCTGTCAGTTTGAACAAGGTTCTCCTGTGAGCTACACATTCAAATGAGAACTTACAGTAAATAATTGCATCCAAACTCAGAAAGACTGTGAAGTGAAATTTTACTGTATTGATGGCAAAAACTGAAATACTATAATTCACATACAGTATTACATAGAAAAACTCAAAGGAGTTTGAAAAAAATACAGAATACAATTTATAGGCCCTTTTTTGTAGGTGCATCCTGATTGATTGGTGAATGGTGGTTTGTGGAAAGGGTAGTGATGCAGGTGCACTAGTGATTTCACAGTCATGCAGGTAATTTCTATCAGCTGTGAGCAGATGCTTTGCTTTTGACTACCATAGTGAAGTCAATGGAGTCAGGGCCATGTAAATGACACATGAGAAGTGTTGTGCAAAAGAGCGTGAAAAATGTGTGAATCCAATGAAAAGGTATGAACACATTTGCAAAAGAAAACCTCTGCTGTGGTTTGGAGGTGAAGATGACGACAAAGTGGATCCCAGTTTCATTATACTGGAAAAAGCGATTGAAAAAAACTGTAAAAGCATGACATTTTTCTTTGACTCTCTGCTGCCTTCATAACTTCAAAGGGCAATATTTAAAAATCTTCTCACAGCATAGCAATATTCATCAAGCTGTTGCTTTCTCAAATCTCCCTTTGTACTTTGTACTCAAGATGCAGTAATATGAAGATCTTATCTTGCATTTGCAAATTCAAGAAACCAAAAAAGCCTTTGGGCTCAGGAGTGTTGATGTCTTGTGTTATATCATTCTGAAAGGTATGCACAGGCAAGCTCACAAGTGCATTAAACCCCTAAGAAGCTCTGTAACATTCACATGAGGTGAGGACAATCATTATGTTGAGCTGAACTTGCATCTCCATCTCACATACTCACTACTATGCTGGGATACTTACCACTGCTGATGGTCTGTTGTCTGTTTTCATTTGTGTTTTACTGCTGTTAGTTCTGCAATACAAGCAGCCAGCATGACCCCTTTGCTCCTAGTAGCCCCACCATGGCATGGATAGATCTTCCATGGAAAGACTATGCATAGACCTTTTTGCATATTGAAATTAGAACATCCCTTTGTTTGTTTCTGACATTTGTTTCATGGTGACAGTTAGATAGAGTCACACCAGGCAGCTATTCAGTCAAACAAATCTCAAGCTGTATTAACCAGTGAAAGTTTCCATGAAGGATGTGGCATTTGCAGTAAATGTCTTCCTCAGTCCATATTCGAAAATATAAATAACAGTCTCAGAAAATGTGAAATGATCACAGACTCTGAAGCACCGGTTGTATGTACATACAAATGGTGGATACAAATGATAAGAACATTAGCCTACAGCACATTCCTGCACCACAAAAGAATTATCTACTAATACCACAAATTGCACACTGTGACAGTGGAACAAACTGGGCACATATTGGGCCTGCTTGTTTCATGAGAAGCTAACAGTTATGTTTAGGTGAGGAAAATTACCTCACAAAGCAAAGTATTCATTTTCATCAAAATGTCACTGATCATTATTAATCTTATGTAAGTAAAATAAGTCTGGCGCCAGCTCTTTTATGGAATAAAGGTTTTTTTTTTTTTTTATGTAATTTAAGTTGCAGGGGAGGCAAAGCCCCAGATGATCCATGACTTTTAGAGGGATTTTGGTGCATCTGAATGAGCGGATATCAGCTGTATCCTTGCAGCACAGGATAACTCGTATTGTTAGCTTGTAAATGGACTATACATAGCACATGAAATGATATGGTAGACAGTACATGAATCACATGCACCATTAGTGTATGTTGAATCGATGGTGTCCGTTTATTTAACTGGTGTCTAGTGCAACTTTAATGGGCTTCAGAAGAGAATATGTAAACAGGTGCTATGTGGAGAGAGTGGAATGTGACATTTGGTGTCTGGAAGCTGACGTGAGTATGAAGGGAGGTCTGTGCTTTACTGTACAATCTCAGAATACAAGAAGGTTTTACCTTTGGAGCATGTTCAGAAATATAATTCTGTTTCACTATCTTCCTGTATTGGAGTAGGTCTATATATTGTTGTTTTCATATTTTTTTCAGATTGGTATGCGCAAGGAGTGACGTGAAGTATGTGAGGGAGTAGGGGTAGAAAACTAAGAAAGAAAACATGCAATAACACCAGCAGTGCCATCCCCACACAGACAATGGTGGCTTGTTTGGGTTGTGAACATCCAGTCATTTAACTGCATATTTTGTTGTGATAGCACCTTCCACTGTTACTGTTGCTGTGCCCACAGACAGTATATAACATTAAGCACAGTCACATCTGTAACAGTTACTAACCATCAGCCTATATTACTAACACTGGGGACATGTATTTGGCCTAAACAGCATAACACATTTGTAAATTCCCTTACTTACGCCTTTTTGCATTATAACAAATGGTTCTCAAATCATCATACATGTTTTGAACTATAGGACTTTGAATAGTTATTGTTTTTTAATTCCTGCTTTGTAGCAATCTTCTTATGTGGTGATTTTTATGGTCAAATGTAAATGTAAAAGTCATGTGTTTTTTTTCTCTTCCAGGGTGGTGTTTATTTAGTGACAGAAGCCAAAAGCAACATGGCTATAAAAACACAAATGGCTGGGAACACTTTCAACGTAAGGATCTTATGAACCTGATTACCTTTTATAGAGAAGCCTTGGGAAAGAGTATCTCTGATGGAGAGTGACAAGTGAATTTACAGGAGTTGTGTAAGTTGGGAGAGAGGAGGACAGGCATGTTTGGTCCTTTCTTCTACCCTTCGGCTTGAAGCTGAGAGACCAGCAGTAGCAGTGCCTTTGGTGGCCCAGTGACAAGGAGGGGCCACCATGATCGCCACACCTCTTCGTTGGCTGGTGCTAATGTCCTTCATCATTCTGACCATCAGTGGGAATGTTCTGGTATGTCTGGCTGTGGGGCTCAGCCGCCGACTGCGTCGCATTGCAAACTGCTTTGTTGTATCTCTGGCAGTGACAGACCTCCTGCTGGGCCTGCTGGTGCTGCCCTTTTCTGCCACCCTGGAGCTGCGCAGCGGGAGCTGGCCCCTCGGAGGAGCCCTCTGTAACATCTACATCTCTCTGGACGTGATGCTCTGCACAGCCTCCATCCTGACCCTGCTGGCCATCAGTGTGGACCGATATCTGGCCATTTCTGCTCCCCTGTGCTACTCCCGGAGAGTTACCCCTCTCAGGGTGACACTGGCCATAACTGCCATCTGGACGTTGTCACTAGCAGTGTCCTTTGTGCCCATCCATCTGGGCTGGAACACAGCTGACTTCAGTGTGCAGCACTTAGACTGGGGCATGGAGGATGAGGACAAGGAGGGACGCTACTGCCAGTACGAATGGAATAACAGCTATGTTCTGCTGGATGCCTTTGGCACGTTCTACCTGCCTCTCCTGATTATGTGTGGGATGTATCTCTGCATATTCAGAGTGGCACGAGAGCAGGTCACTGTTTTTAATAATTTATATAGCAAAACTTATATAATTATACATAGATATTTGATAAATTGAAGTACAGACTGTTGGAAATAAACATTAAAGGAACAGTCCACCCAAAATATAAAAGATATGTTTGCACTTATCTTTGCAGAATTGGGTATGGTTTTGTGGATCTCAAACCATCAAAAGCAACAGCTCTCTGCCATGGATAAGGCAGAAACCCCTCAGGGGTGATGAGTTTCACTGGCAACTATTTCTTGTCAAAGAGCATCGACAAACTCTATCTTTGTTTGTATTTTGGGTGAACTGTTCTTTAAATGACAGCCAATAAAAAGACATAATTTTGTAATCTCATAATGAATGAAATCCTTACTGGTTTAATCAATGAGCGAGTGACAATCTGCTTCCATTAATGTAAGTTTTTTCATCTTTGAATTCTGCCTCTCTAACCTTTTATTTGGTCATTTATTTGTTCCCTTAGGTTCGACGAATCCGTGCTGCCACTCCATCGTTTGCTCGTACGGCATCGGCAGCAGCCACAGCGCGGGAACACAAAGCCACAGTGACCCTGGCAGCCGTGCTGGGGGCCTTTGTCATCTGTTGGTTCCCTTACTTCACTTTCTTCACCTGCATGGGCATACGAGCACAGACAAACCCCCCTAACACACTTCACTCTGTGGTTCTGTGGCTGGGCTATTTTAACTCGGCTCTGAACCCCATCCTGTATCCAGCCCTTAACAGGGATTTCCGCAGGGCCTACGGACAGCTGCTGCGCTGCAGAGGACCGTCACGCAGGCACATGCATCTCACATCTACTCGTGTGTTAGTGCATAAACCATTGCCCCAAACTAATGGACAAAGGAATACACAACCAGCTAATGAATGTACAGACACAGTTAACAGGGAAAGCTGGTCTGAGGGGAACAGCCTTAATCTACAAGAGAGAAATGGCAGCACCCCCACCGATGAGCCAAGGTGAAACATAATGAAATGAAATGGAATGAAATGTAACGGTAAAACCTGCCTCACAATTCTGAATACCATATTTTCTAACCAATACCTGTGAGATGTTCAGAGTATAATGCCAAGGCAGATATACATCAGTGAAAACTCACTCAAACATGTCATGAATTTCAATATGAATTGAACTGTTTGTATTAGCCCCTTGGTTAGACAGGTGGCAAGTGAAGCAAAAACTACAGGGCACATTATCCAGAAAAGAACAGATTACAGATGGATGATAAATAAGTCCTCGCCATATACATATACAGTTACAGTATGTGTAGCTGTGTTTCAGGTACTAACTGATCAACATCCACTGCAGCTGACATCTGTGCAGTGATACAGACATACTGTATATTAATGGTGAGAGAAAATGGTAAGAATCATTGTTGGCCAAAGCAAAGGACTACAGGGAACTAGAGGGGGAAAAAAATAAACTATAAACTAGAGAGAGATGATGGGCAGTATGGATTACAAAAAAACAGAACTTCATGTGATACTTGAGAAACATTTTAATATGAATGAATTTCTTAGAACTGTATCCCCTGCCTGTGGGTGGAAAAGCATCACAATGAAAATGAAGATGAAGTGAGCAGAGCACAGCCGAGTGGAGTGAATATATAGCTTGATATTTGGGCTTATAATTTTCCCAGGAACCTTGACAGAGACATAGACAGTTAAAGGTTTGCAAGGTGTTGCTGTTTTTTTTTTCTTCTCTCATAAACTCCGACAATGAAAGTGAATGAGTGACTAGAGAGTTGACCTGATGTGTGAGCATGCTTATGGGAAGGCAGTAGCAGCGGGAGCAGTCAGATCAGAGATAACCTGATTGTTTCCAGGATGTTGGAATGGATTAATTGCACCTGCACGTGACTTCCACGGATAATGATATGATAATAACAACTGTGTGTGTATGTGTGTGTATGTGTATACTCCTCACTCTGAAGTCTCATACCAGAGACCTGTTGGAGGGTTCTGCACAGTGTCTTAGCTTGACTGATCTCAGTTTTTGCTCCTGGAGTCTGTTGGAGCCAGAATCCCAGCGGGTCCCAGTCCCGAGGGCTCTTATATCACCAGAGGGATATATATATATATATATATAGGCTGCAGTAAATCATTCCACTCCAATATGTATTTTGCTGAAATGTTAATTTCTTAAACACTGGATTCTGAGATCTCTTTCTGGTGCCGGATATTTCAGTGCGTGGAAAACAGTAAATCATTAACAGGAAAAGGAAATGTCAAACAAAACGTCCAAACAAAACATTGCTATTCACACACATGCACGCGATGGACACACACACACACAGACACACACACAGACACAGACACAGACACAGACACAGACACAGACACACACACACACACACACACACACACACACACACACACACACAAACACAAAAAACTGTTCTTACATACAACAAATAGACGTTAAAATGTATATTAATCAGTTTACCAAAGCTACTAATGGTGAATAGTTAACCAAAATATTTATATTTATTTATTAATATAAATGAGTGAAATTAAACAAAAACAGGAAGTATGGTGGCTCTTTGGTTAGCACCTCACAACAGGAAAGTTGGGAGTTGAAATCTCAGCTGATCTTTTCTGTGGGGAGTTTGCATGTTATTCTCGTGTTTGTGTGGGTTTCCTGTCACAGTTCAAAGACATGTAAGTCAGGGAAATTACAGACAAGATTGCCCATAGGTGTGTATGTGTTTATGTATCTATATGTTACCTCTGTGATGGAATGGTGCCCTGTCAATGGTGCTTCCCTGTTTTCTGTCCCATCCACATGATGGCACACCCTCCAGCTCCCTGTAACCATATTGGAAATAAGTGGGTATGGAAAATGGGTTGATAAAAAATGTGGGGAAAGTGCTAGTTCACTGTAATATTGTAAAAATAAAACACAATCGTATGGCATTTAAAAAAAAGTATTTCAATTTATTCGAGTATATATTATCTACTTTAGTATTAACCTGAACATTTCATATCAGGTCGTTTGAAATGAAACAGTCCATCCTCCATCCTGCAGCCCATTTTTCCCTCTCTCAGTTAAATTACCTCAGCCATTGAGCTTTTATGCTTGCAATCATTGCCTTTCCTAAAGATGTTTCATTTTAAGTTTGAAGATTCAGACTAACTAAGCACTTTCTCATGCGATAGCTTCAGATTTTTAGCCCCAGTTCAGCTGCTGAAAAAAAAATGCTTTGAAATGTAGTGGAGAAAAATGTAAAGCTTCCTAAAATAGGATTATTCAGGTATTAAAACAGGAGTGTGTAAAAGCCACACTTATTTTCTGTGTTTTTTTCTTTTTTTTTCTTTCTTTCTTTCTCTTTTTTTCATTTTTTATTTATTTTTTTTTGTACTTTACACTTTGGAAAATATGCAGCTGATGGCAGTCCATCAACTTAGCTATACCATACAAATATCCCTTAAACAGCATATTCTGTATGATCTGTCCATCT